>NC_140036.1:965000-1253000 GCF_963513975.1 Fringilla coelebs | reverse complement strand
CCCCCCCGGGCAGAGCACTCACCTCGTCCACCTGGGCTTGTGTCTGCTGCAGCCTCTTGTTGACTGGACACGTTGGTGGCAGGAGGGGGCCCTGCAGCCCCTGCAGCCCCCTGCAGGACCCTGGGCAGATGCTGGAACAGACCTAGGGCAAAACCAGAGAACCTGAGTGACCAAACCATCCCGACTCGTTCACAACCCCTTTGCTGGAACTGGTAAGAAGTGCTTTCTCTTCAAAGAACTGTTGAAGTTTCAAAGCACTTTCTTTTTCTCAAAGACCTTTTCCATTGTTTCAATCCCCGTTTTCCATTCTGGATCACAGCCCTGCTGTTCCATTCTGTCTGACAATTCTATTTTCTGACCCAGAGATGGGGCAACTGAGAGGCATTTTAAACACTTCTATTCCATTTTCAGTCTCATGGGAAGGGTGAGACGATACAGATGTTACAATTCACACCATCACAATCAGATGCCAACTATTTTTTAATTACAAAACACTATAAGCCTTTCTTGGAAATACATCTTTCATGGTTCTATTTCTCCAAAGTATCCAGTCTTTTATAAGGCCACCCTTTGAAATGTGTTTCTAGTTCCATTTTCCTCTCAATCTCTGTCCTACTCCATGGCATTTCTAAATCAGCACTTCTTACCTCAAGGTTGGTATACAGAGGTGTGCTCTGTGAGCCTTCTGTCAAGCTTTAAAAATCCACAAATCTACTTCTCACACCATTCCTTCTCACACCACAATCAGTTTTTACACTATTTCCTGATGGGACTTTATCAAACTTTTCCATCCCCGTGGCTGCTTTTTTAAATGCCAAACAATTCAGATTATCTACCCTAAGTTGGGCCAAAGTGACCAGGGGGCTGAGCAGCAGGGCAGAGCTTCTGTCCCCCCAAGGAAAGCCACTGTGCTCCTGTGTCACCGCAGGAGGGGACGGGCTGTGACCCTCTCGGGGTGCTGCTAAAGCTCTGCCCTGCTCCTCCTGCTGGGAGCTCACCAAGCAAAGAGAAACAATCACAAACAGGAGGAGACCACATCCATCACCAACAGGAGAGAGGAGAAGGAACAGAGGAGGAGCTGGGGGTGAGAACTGCCCGGGGTCAGTCAGCTCTGGCACCAGCAATGCTGACCCTGCCCCAGAGCAGCTCCAGCACATCACAGCCCCTGGAGCAGAGGGTCACAGCCCTGACCAGAGCAGCTCCAGCACATCACAGCCCCTGGAGGAGAGGGTCACAGCCCTGACCCTCTGCACAGCAGCTCCCAGCCTCCAACACTCTGTAACAAGGGACAAAGCAAAGCCTCCTGGAAACCCAGCAGCAGATCTGCTCTGTCTCAGGGTGTCAGTGTGTGCAGACAAACCACCCCACCAGCCTGAGCAGGGTCCCTGAGCCTCAGCCAGTCATCCATCCCCCACACCCTGTGGAACCTCACCCCTCCTGCCAAGGGACCCCTCACTGCTCCCCACGGGGAGACAAACCCTTCCTCCAGCTGCAGAGGAAATCCCTGAGCAGGTGAACAGGGCAATATCACCAACCCCACTCACACCAATGCCTTCCCACAGTGACAGACTGAGGGAACACAGCCTTTCTCTGTGAATCATCCCCTTCTCCATCCTGGGCTCTGATTAATGCTGCTGCAGTTATGGCCTGGTTAATGCACTTCCAAAATGCCTGGGGCGCTGGGGCTCGCTGCCCAAAGGTGCCTCTGGGTGCAGAATTCAGTCTGACAGTGCCACCCTCCTTGCCCACCCTTGGAGGATCTCACAGCCACTACTGAGAACATTTACACCACAGGCTGCTGCCACCTGCCAGGGAACCACCCCATGGATGGCCACGTCCCAACAGGATTTATTTTGGGTTGTCACAAAGGATCAAAATCTGACTATAACGTACATCACACACAACTCAAAACAAGATCTCCCCAGAGCATCAACAGCCTCAAAGGAGATCCTGGTACAACAACAGAGCTAAAATTAAAATTGTAAAACTTCTTTGCAGCTAAGGGAGTAAATAGGCATTTTCCCAATCAGCAGGAGCAGATTTTCGGCTGTGGAAACTCTGTGTCACTACTACCAACATCAGGAGAGCTCCTCTCTGGAGCCATGCACTTTTGGAATCCCAGAGCCTGCAGAAGAGGAGGATGTGAGAGGAGTTTTTCCCTGCCACATCTTTTGCTGTGAGCAGAGCTGATAAATTCAGTGATGTTCTTGGTCAGAGCTACAAGATAACTCCACATCTGGAGCTCTGCCATGCACCTTTTCTGCCCAGCAATTCTCATCTGTTTTTTGCAGCTCCCAAGCTGCCCTTAAAATTTCTTGACATACACTAGATACTTTCAAGGTTGTTCTCTTGCAGCATTCTTGCTGCCATCTAATTTGGTTTCAGCTGCATTTTCTGGGGCTTCTCTGCTCCCTGCACGAGGCAGGAGATGATGGGAAGGATGGGTGTTTTTACAGCTGCAGGAGTTGCAGGGTGGGGTGTTTGTGAGGGTCCCCAGGGCGAGGTGAGAGATGAGAATCTGACTCCAAGTTCTCAGAAGGCTGATATTATATTATATTATATTATATTATATTATATTATATTATATTATATTATATTATATTATATTATATTATATTATATTATATTATATTATATTATATTATATTATATTATATTATATTATATTATATTATATTATATTATATTATATTAGCTATACTAAAGAAAGAGAGGAGACACATCAGAAGAATGAATAATAAAAACTCATCACTGACTCAGTGCCCAACACAGCTGGCTGGGATTGGTCATTAATTAAAAACAATTCACATGGAACCAATCAAACATTCACCTGTTAGGTAAACAATGTCCAAGCCACAGGAGCAGCAATCAGATAATTATTGTTTTCATTCCTCTCTGAGGCTTCTCAGCTTCCCAGGAGAAAATCCTGGGCAAAGAGGATTTTTCAGAAAATATGACAGTGACGGCAGGAGTTACTGCAGCCACCAAAGAGAGGTGACAATCTTTATGCTCAGGCATAGCAAACTCATAATTAACATGCCCATCTTAATTAATTACCTAAAATCTAATCCAAGCTTTCTGGTAAAGAAGGGAACTGAAGGCCTGCATCACTTGAAAGCACAGACATTCACAGAGCAAAAATTAAAGCTGGAATTAAAGCCCAGCCTACATTTACATCATTCTTCCTGCATTTGCATAATTCTTCTATTATTGCCTCTGTACCATGTCATATCAGCTTATAATTTCTCAGAAGTGTTATTCAAAGAAATTTGTGCAAAAATATTAGCACTATGTTGTAGAACTTCTTTTGAAATACATGAAGCACCACAACTTTAAAGTATAATTTCTCATGGTTTGGCATGATTTTGGGGAGCTACAAAGAATGCAAACTCCATATAAAAGCTCCACCACACTTGTGTACTTTTTTTTTTTAGGAAAAGAAAAAAAAATTACCATTGGTGCTGAGAACTGCCATTGCCAAGAACAAGTGAAATTAATTTTGAAAGAGGAACAAAATTCTGCTCTTGTTGGTGAAAAAGGATATGAATCCACTCCTAAATGGCAGGTGTGGGTCAGTCAGCACTCAGGCAGCCCAGCAGGCTCTGGGTTTGCAGCCACCTTGGAAGGAACCTGCAGGGACTTTCTGAGTGATTCAGCAAAATGGGCTCAGCTGACTCAGACACCTCAGCTCTCCCAGCTGGGCCTGAAACTGGGGGGTCAAATTCATGACTGAGAGATTTGTCATCCCACTGAGATGTTTTGGAAACAACTCGCTGTTTAGACCTGACAGTGAAAGGCAGCTGCTGCTCTTAATTAAAGGAGAATTGGAGATACCCAGTGTTACTGTTTTGCATTTCAGCACTGGCTGGAAGAACATTAAGGATGATTGTGTACCTAATATTTTGGGAAACCATCTGACACACACTTTAATTTTTGTTCATATGTGTGAGCTGCACAGCAGAATTTTTTCCCTTAATACCAGGAGGATGCCAGACCACCACTGTGCCTTGGTGCAGTTCACATGAGGACCTCCAAGGCTGCTTTCAGCATCTTCTTTTATCCATCCAAAGTGCTTCTTAAAGCCTCCCACTGCAGGACCTAATCCCTGCAAAGCCTTTATCCCAACAGCATGCTCTGAGCTGAGGAACAGCTGTTATCCCACATACAGCAGCAAACAGGTACAGGGGATGGAGGGGCTCCTCCCTGGCACAGAAAGGCTGGGGCAGAGCAGCCCAGCCTCCCCACTGCCCTCCTCCTGCTCCTCTCTGACTCCAGCCAGAGCTCACAGCCTGTTTCCAGCAGCAGGAGCTATCTCCTGCCCCTGGGACTCAAACAGTGAGAAGCAGCTGAAGCTGTGGCCATGGGGAGTGAGAACCCCACCAGACAGCTCCAGGGGGTGTCAGCTGGCACAGCACATCTGGTTCATGATCCCTGCCACAAATGAAAAGAATTCTTGAAGAACCCCAGTCTGAGTCCTCTCTCCTCAAACCCTTTCCCTTTTGTTCAAATAAAACAAAATTATTATTCCTTTTTGGTTTTAGTTGTTCAGGTATTATATTTGTGCAGTACATATTTACTGCTGTAACTTACACATATTTTAGACACTTTTTCTACCTGGACCCCCTCAAAAGGCACCCACCCATTTGGGAGCAGAGTCTGACAGTCTGTGGTTTCAAAGGCATTTGAAAAATACACCAGAAACACCCCTTGTTTAACTGCAAAGTAAATCAGGACACTTCCATAGCTTTGTACTCTTGAGATTTAACTCTCAAACAATTATTAAAATCACCTACAAATCCTTGTTTTCATTCTACTCATCTCACTTCTGCAGGGGAACAAAAAAAAGCTGCTCGAAGGGAGTAAAAAAGCCATGATATCATAAAACTGGTCAGGCTGAGGAGATAAGAGCTGACTGCCAGAGCAGCATCACTGCTGGGCTGGTGGCCATCTGCAGGCTGTGGCTGCAGGGATTTTTCAGGCTACAGGAAAATGTTTTCAGCCCTCTGAGATCTCTAGAATTATCTCCCAACAAGAGCAAAAAGGGTCCCTTCACCTACAAGGGAAACATCACTGATTGAACAGAGATTTGCTCTTCATTGTCTTTCTTTTCTATCTGAGCCCTTCAGTATTCAGTAAAAATGTGACTATTGACAGGTAAATAGTTACAAGCTTAGACTAATTCCAGTCTAGGACTATCAATTTCAAATGATTCCTCATGCTGCCTGTAATAACTGTGTCATGAACAATGGTGGATTGGTGGCAGAACAAAACCCCAGGTACAAATGAATTAGCATGTGAGATGTCTTCATGTTGGGAAGAAAGTTCTGCTTTGAGCACAGCTCTGTTCTCAAATGTGCTTTTTGTGTATTACCAACAATATTCTACAAGGACTCCCCCTTATTACCAAGTATTTACTCTGATCACCAGCCAAAGGATCATGCTCTGCATTTAATGTCCTGGGAACACATTTAATTAAATATTCCCACTAGTTTATTATGACTGCATTAACCATCTGGTGTACTAAATATGCACACAGAGGAAGAGGAGAGGAACCCTAAGACATCATCTTTAATTTGATTTGATCAACATTTGTTAGGTTAGTGATGACCAACTGATTTATCTTCTCCAGTATCTTCTGCTCAAGCCAAATGAATGCTGCTTACTAACTTGAAGGATTAGAGGAAATTCTGATCTACAGTGATATTTTTAAGAACATTCTTTCATCATTGGATTTACATACTTGCACCTGGAAATTTTTTTTCATAAACACTATTTCCTATCTGTGTTATTTATGACTGTGAGGTTCTTGTGTTTCCTTTCCTACCAAGAACAGAGAAATATTTTTATTTGTCACGTCTTCATTTCTAACACTCATAATGTCGTATTCATTTAGAAACACTTCAGTTTCTGGACACTTTGCTGCTGGATACAATGACAAGGCAGATCTCAATCTCTGTCCCCATGGCTCAGCAGGACAGAATTAATGCAGATTATTGATGGGAACTTTCAGCCAAGCCTTTAGATCCCACTTGACCAGTCCCATCTTCACATCTGCAAATTTGTATACTCATATGCAGAGACTGAAAAAAACCCAAACCAACTCTAAAGTAAATCTCCTTTTGTGGTAATTTCCACAGACTGACCTGTGACTTCAGCCAATTTTAGTCCCATACTATGTGTTTTTTTCCTTAGATAAGGGTTAATTCTCATTGGCTGGTATGAAACTAATTGTAATTTTTATACCAAATGAGATTTATTTTCATTAGAGAATGAAAGCAAATACAGGTGTAAGCAATAATAAAAAACCTTTCTCTTAATACTTATACAGATATTAACATTACATTGTAAAAGGAGACAAATGTCACTTATGGTTTTCTACATTTTGCTTGTTTAAATTCATAATTTGCTTAATTTCCCTCATGCTGCTTTCAGATAGAAATTAGTTTAGTAAAATACATGGAAAATCAGTTCTGTGATATGCTCATAAAAGTTAATAATTAAAATCTACCTTCAGTGCAATGTCTACAGAGAGGAACACCACAACACTGTATTGCACTAAATTCAGCTTTCAGAAGGAAGTGTTATCTCTAGTTCCTAGGTAGCATTGACTGCACCTTCCACTAATTCTTACAAGGTTTCAGAATTGGCATGTTGCAGGCTCCTGTAATAATTTTTCTTCACCAGCTGAAAGAACACAAACTTCTTTTTTCTGCCTTTTTAATTTTTTTGATGCTTTTCATCTTGTTAACCTTGAGTCATCTGGGTGAAGATGTGGGCTAAAGGCAATAAAACTGGCACAAAGATCAGCCCTGTGATCTAATGTTCTCTCACAACAGTTACTATTTCAATACAGATGAAATGTAGTGTATGTAAATGGACACACAGTTACAAAAAATACCAGAATTTCCTTTTACCAGAGTTCCTTATGCTCCATCAGCCCCATCAGTTATGTCAGTGGGGTTCATTTGAGCTGAAGTGGCCCTTAAATCCCTTTGGTACTCCAGTACCTTCAGCTCTGTCCTGCACACTGAGCTTACACCCCTGGAAAAAGAACTCAACTGACCATCACAGCAAGAGGTGCACTTCTCTCCCCAGCAAACTTTAATAAAGGAATTTTAGTTTATTAATAGGGAAGTGCTTTTACTGGGCATAAAAAGACACAACCCCCCCTCAGCTACAGTGACAAAACCCCAACAAGCCAAAACAAAGAAGAGATTCAGCAGAGAAGTCAAATCCTGGATAACACTGGATAAATAAAAGTAAAATAAATAAATAAAATAAATAAATAGATCCTGGATAACACTGGATAAATAAAAGTAAAATAAATAAATAAAATAAATAGATAGATCCTGGATAACACAAAGCCTTTCTTTTTCTTGCCCTAAGTTACTGATGTGAAATTAGGGAAAGAAAGAGCACAATGCAGGATTAGAGCATAAATCACCAAAGTACAGCAGGCTGTGAGAGAGAGGCAGCCTAACAGAGCAAAGCTTTACTCAGAGCCTTGGTGAGACACATCTGAACACAAAGCAAGAATAAAACAATAAATGAGTCACTGTCATTGCTGCCATTTCTTACTGGAAGCTAAGAAATGCAATCTGCCTCCATAACAAACCACAGGGCAAGGACATAAATAGCAAACATGTTGCTAGAGAAACGTTGCCAAAATTCAGGACTCCAAAGCTGGAGCAGATTTGAAGAAGGCCAGGGAGGTTGAACACCCTGGTCTGCTCTGGCAGACATTCCAGACTCACAGGCCTGGAAGGAGAAGCTTGTCCTGGATTGTCAGGCAATATGGATTCTATTTGCCATCTGTATGGCAGCTGTCCTCTGTTCAGTGGGCAGTTTTCCTTCTCTTTTCCACATCCACTCCTCCCTCCTGGGGGACATCTGCTGATAACAGGCTATTGAATGTCACTGCATGGCTGATAAGGGCTGCAGCATCCCATTGGGAGATGTGAGCCCAGAGGGAGGAGCCAAGCATTCCTGCCTGGATATAATCTGGAGATTCTGGAACACCAGCACAGCTTCTGCACTGGATTTCCCAGAGGAACAGCAGCTGCCTCTGGATCTTCAGAGTCAGACTGCACCCTTCTCCAGGATCCCTGCTCCAACAGAACCACACCTGACACTGCAGGAGGACTGCAGCCACAATTCCAATTGGATTGCTACCAGCACCCTGACCCACAGGGTGTCAGGTTGTGTTCTGTCTCTGTCAGTGTTATTTTAGTTTACTGCATTGTTTTATTTTATCCTCTTATTTTCTTCCCCATTAAAGAGCTGTTATTCCTGCTCCCATATTTTTTGCCTGAGAGCCCCTTAGTTTAAAATTTATAGCAACTCACAAAAGGGGGGGGTTGGGGGGTTTACATTCTCCATTTTAGGGGAGGCTCCTGCCCTCCTTAGCAAACACCTGGCTTTTGACATCAAGATAAAGCTCCAGAGCAGTCCCAGAGGACACAGGTCAGCTCGAAGCAAAGTTCCTGTATCTGAGCAGGTGTTACAGGTGTTACCTGCAAAGTTCCTCTTTCTGCTGTGTCACCCCAGGGCTGGACATCACCTGTGCAGAGCAGTGAGAGCATCCCCTAATTCCAGCTCTTGGTTCACCCCAAAGAGTACCCAGGGAGCAGCAGGGGAGGGCTGGAGAATTTTAGAATTTCTGCATTTTAGAAGTAAATAAACTCTTAACATGTTTTTTTTTTTGTTTTTTTGTTTTGTTTTGTTTTGTTTTTTAAGTCCCAGAAACAACAAAACAGCTGAAAGAAAGTCATATTTCCATCAGCAGTGAAAAGTTTTTGTAGCCTATGTATTTGCCACTGCTGTTCAGTGGCAGTTTCATCTCAGCTAAACTTCACAGGGTAATTACCACCTCTACTTAAATCTTAATTATCAGGAGGCTTGTTAAGTTTAAATCTTGTCTAGCTACTCGGCCAAGAAAACTGCAGTGAATATTTTATCCCACCTATTCATTACTCGAATAGCAGTCTGTGCAAGTGTCAGAGAACAGCACAGGGATCTGCACAGAGAGCCAAGCTCTCACCCTCACTTCTCCCAAAAGGTGTGTTATATTCACACACAATGTCCCTTCAACATCCATCAATTCCTAAAACATTTAACCAATGAAATACATTAAAGCAGTAAAGGGTAACTTCTCACTTCAAGTTCTCATTGAATTTAAAAAAACTCTCCAAAACCACAGAATATTTTGAATAAAACAAAGCCAGAGCTTTAAAGGCCTTCTAAAAAAGATTTTTGAGATTATTTGGCCAAATAACTCGCTTGGTAAACTAATGTAAATTCATTAAATACAGAAAACTATGAATTATATTGAAACTTCAAATATGCCAAGTAAGACTGGTCTATAGCATTACAGCCACCTCTCCTGAGCTCCCCATCCTCATGGGATCCCCAAGAGCCCTGTGGTTTCTCCTTGGGCTAAGCTCTCACCTTTATTCCACCATCTCTCTTGCCCTCCAACTCTGATTTTTTAATGACCCTCTTTGCATTACACAGAGCCCATGTTTAAATCCCACTCCCAGAGCCCTGGTGTGGTTTCTGGAGCTCACAGCCACACTCTGTGGATCTGCCAAATGCCAGAAACAGGCCAGAAACTGAACTTCAACTTTGCTTTTCTTCCCCAGTAAATCTACAAACATCTACTAATTCAGCAGAGACCAGTTTACTCTGGTTGTATCTTGCAGGTTTGTTACATTCAAGACTCTGCCTTTTGCTGTTTGTGAAAATGCCCAAACATTTTCATGCCTGAAAATCCCCAGAGATTTGCAGCACCACAAGCAGCCCTTGGTAAATGGAAAGAGTCTCCTCCCTGCCTGCTGAGGGAGCATTTCTGCTTTGCTTTCCATTCCTCTGACACCTGGAAGTTAATTACTTCAAAAGTAATCACTTGTTTCTCATGTCCTCCTTTGGAAATAAAAACTCCTTGGGACTGAGAAGGAACATCTGAGTTTAAATTCATGCTTTAAAAGTCCAAGACTCAATAAAAATTTGAATTGTCCGTGTCATTCAAATGACAAGGAGAGCTGGTGACAATCATACTTGGGACAAAACAACACATTTCCAATCCACCATAAATTCCTGTTGATGTAAGCAGAGCAGAAGTCAGCTGGCTGAACATTCCCATAGCTGGCATTCCCTGCCGTCAAAGCTGCCCCCCAAGCTCTCTCAGTCTTTCCATCCCTTGAAGGGCAAAGTCTTACCTGCTGCAGTTCTGATACAGACACATACTTTAAAAGTAAATGCTATTTGTGCATTTTATTTCTGTAAAAAATAAATAATTTTCTGCTCCTAGCCCAGCTGAATATTGGGAGTTACATCCACCTGTCCACAACAAATTCAGCCTACCTACAGCAAGATTCCATGCACTGACAGAGCTATTACAATTTTATCACTATTGCTTTGTGGCCCCTGTGTCCCTGTGCAGCGCAGTCAGCACTCTGGGCAGGGCTGTGGGCTCCAGGCTCACTGTGGGATGTGGGTGGGATGGATGCCTTTGGGGTGCCTAAAGGATTTCAGCTTTTATAGCTCAAATCCTGTGCTGCATCAGTGCATCACTCCAAACTTCACATAAAGGGTTAACTACTGTCTTCACATTTTGGTCAAAAAAACAATTCCTCTGGGCCTGGGATCCAAGGACACCCCACAGCCTCAGGCAACAAAAAGTACAAACAAAAGTGATTTGGGGGAGCAAATGACTTCATTACCTGAAGCTGTAATTGCAGAATTAACCCTTGATATGTAAATGGACCAAACTTATAATTGTCTGAAAAATTGGTGCCCATTGTCCAGCTTGGGTGTAGCCCCTGGGAGGCTGTGACTGCCCAAATTGTATTTATTGAAGGCCTCCAATAAATACCCACTTTATTCTCTGAACCTTGTCTGGCCCCTGCTCTAGGGAGCCCCTCCAAGGCATCAGCTGGCACACCTGACAGGCAAGCAGAGGAAGCAACGTGCAGGGCTGGAGCCAGTTCCCTAGGTAACCAAGAGATGTTTTAAAAGGGAAAGTGGTGATAAGTAAATAAATGCACACAATAAAGGCCCACACACATGACTAACTTTCCTAGATACCACGGACAATAGAGGGGCAGAACATGGAAATTCTGTGAAGAAACAGAGAAATTTCTCCCCAGTGAGATGGTTACATAATTCCCTCATTCACAAGCTCTTGTGATTCCTGGAGGTGGCTCCCTAGAACAGAGGCTAGACCAGATTAAGAGAATAAAGTGGGTATTTACTGAAGGCCTTCAATTGTTGTTGTTGAGTAAGAAATGACACAGACTTCCTAGAAGGCTGATTGGTACAATGTGTTGTATATTTGGAATTGTTGTTTTTTATAAGTTGTTTTGATCTAGGTGGATGTGATTGGTGGTTCACTTAATACATTTTACTTGATTGGTTAATTAACAAGATGCTTTTCTTATAAATAATCTTTGAGGAAAACAAGAAAAGGGAGAGTAGGAAAACAACACCTGCAGGTTGTTTATAAAAATAAGCTATTATTGTTTCTTTTTAACTCCTTAAAGTCTCTCAGGCCAGCTCTGGGAAAACTCTGGTTTTCTCTCTCTCTGACCAGGCTGTCACATCCACATTCAACAGCCACACCTTGGGCAGTCACAGCCTCCCAGGGGCTACACCCAAGCTGGACAGTGGGCACCAGTTTTTCAGACAATTATAAGTTTGATCCATTCACATACCAGGGGCTAATTCTGCAATTACAGCTTCACTAATGAAGTCATTTACCCCTGGTTTATTTATAATTTTGTTGCCTGAGGCTGTGGGGTGTCCTTGGGTCCCAGGACCAGAGGGATTGTTTTGTGTGACCAAAATGTGAAGGCAGTGACTGACACTCTGTATGGAGTGTGGAGTGATGCTGGCCTGGGCAGGGACTGCTCCCTGCAGATTGCTGACACAGGGCAGCAAGCATTTCACACCAGTAAGGCACCTTCAAGTTAATCCAACAATAGATTGCTGTTAGAATAGTAAAAACCCCTAGATTTTATTTAGATGGCGATAGGAAACCATTAGGGTTTGGAATGATAGCAAAAATTTTGGGAACTAACCACGCAAGGTCAGTGAGTTCCCAATGTGAACAGCTGATTTTGACACAGCTGGGAGTGTTTCTGGCAGAAAATTCCCTTCTCAATGAGGTTTTTATTTCTTTTTTTTTTTTTTTTCTTCTCCCCTGGGACAACAATGGAAAAGAGAAAATTGAGATGAAGAAGGACTGGAGAGGCCACCCTGACCCCCCGTGTCTCCAGGGATGACTGAGAGGTGCTCAGAGCTGCCCCAGGTTTGCTGCCCCTGCCTTGTCTGTCCCTCTGTCCCTGTCCCCAGCAGGATTTGTGCTGCACATCTTGAGGCTCACTGAGCACTTTTAACTCCCCACAGACAATAACCCTTGCAGGGATGCTCTGCAGTGCCCAGGGTCCCCAAAATGCACCTGCAGCATTTCAGGCCCTGCAATCAGGAATCAGCACCCCCAAAAGGAAGAACTTTGACTTGTGAGTGCAAGAAATCTTGTACTGCTTGAAAACCTCAAAATCCAGCTCTTTATTTTATCCATGAAGCCCCAGAGCAGCTGAATATCCATAGAGGAATTCAGTACAGAAATGAATACAAGTAATTTTCCCTGCTAGAATTTCCTTGGATAATCTTTCCTTTCCTAATCCTCCCTGGATGAAGTTGGACCTTGATAGAAACCACACCTGTTCTGGAGAAGTGCCTATGAAATCATTGGCAAAGTACATTTTAACCTGTTCTGTGCCCCCTCTCTTTATAACTGCTTTGATTCAAATCCCTGGTCTTAATTAGAACTAACTTGTTAAAAATAATTTAATAATAAAATCATAAATAGCTTAATAATAAAATCATCAAAATCTTGAAATTTGCAGTCTGTGACCTGCTGCTTGTGAATATTTAAATTATTTAACTAAGGCAAATACTATGAGAAAGACAAACTACAGAGTTATTGGGAAAAAGAGATTTTGAAGTTGGATTCCAGCATTGAAATGGAGGAGAAAGTAACAGAACTAGTCCAGCCTAGATGAACACACCACATTTCCATTTTTACAATGAGATTTTAAATAAAAACAACCAACAGCTTGTGAGTAACCCACTGAATAGAAGTTCCCAGAGATTACTTCCAAACTGTTAAAAAAATAAATTAGATTATCAGACTTCTCATAGGCAATTGAAAAGCTAAATAATAAACTGTGAAGTATTCACTTCAAAACCATAGAAGTTACTAGCACAAGAGTTTGTTATGCTACTTAAGAACCTGAAGTAATTCCACAAATATCTAAGTGCATGTGTACCTCAAAACCAGAAACCACCAGAGCTCAGGGAGATGTCAGACATTAAATTATCCTCCAATCCAGCAAACAAAGTCACAAGGATCCAGGATTAGTGGGTTATCAATTTAAATGGTTAAATGAAGGCTAAATTTCAATTTTAAAAAATTGAACATCAACACACTAGTCCCTGCTGTAATTCAAAAAAGTTGTAGTGGCTTAAAAAAACTAAACTGTGAAATAATCTATCCACACAACACAATAAATTGGGATTTAATGGCATTTTGGCCTTAGTCTGTGTTCCAAGCTGCAGTTCCTTGGGAAAAAAAAATCATTTTCTAGCTGAAATAATTTGATTTTTATCAATAGCTGTTAAATTAAATTCAGATTAAATATATATTTGGTGATTATGCCAATCTCTCCACCTTTTCTCCATCCAGGTTCTTCAAGTAAACGAAATGCAATCTGTAACTTGTAGAAAAAAACTCAATTTTGTTAACAATCTCACCTTCTGGGTTGCTGCTGATTTTGCAGGTTTTGTTTTGCTCATACACTGCTTATTCAGCCACTGAACACTAACAGAATCCTTTAGGAGTGAAAAGAGCAGCATTCCCTTTCCAGAATGAGCCAATAATCCCCAGTCTCACCAAACCCCACCCAACCAAGCAGGGGCAGAGCAAATTCTCTTTTATTCTGTGCTGACACAGGGAGCAAACACCAGAAGGAAAACTGGACCCAACTTGTTTTATCAATGGAAAAACTCTGCAGTTTCCCACTCCTCTCTTGCATCCTGCTGGGACCTGCTCTGGATAAAGCTGTCCCAAACTCCCAGTTTTCCCCCAGTCAGCCTCCTGAGGAATCAGGACCTCACAAATATTAGAACCAATATTAGAAATATCAAAGTGACTGTACAGCTGCCTTGGTTTGGAAAGACAGGTGCCTGCTAAAGGAGACAGGATCCTCCCCTGGAATGGAGAATGCAAACCCTCCCCACCCCTCCCAATTGCTGTGAATTTTAAATAAAGGGCTCTCGGGCAAAAACATGGGAGCAGGAAATAACAGTTCTTTAATAGGGAAGGGAAAATAAAAGGATAAAATACAACAATGCAATACACCAGAACAACACTGACAGAGTCAGAACACGACCTGACACCCTGTGGGTCAGGGTGTTGGTAGCAGTCCAGTTGGAAAAGGGGCTGCAGTCCTCCTGGAGTGTCAGGGGTGGTTCTGTTGGAGCAGGGGGTCCTGTAGGAAAGGGGTGAATTCTTCCTCTGCAGATCCGTGGAAGGAGAAGCAGCTGCTGTTCCTCTGGGCAGTCCAGTGGAGAAGAGCCGTGCTGGTGTGTCAGAATCTCCAGATTATATCTGGGTAGGAATGCTTGGCTCCTCCCTCTGGGCAGAGCATCTCACAATGGGATGTTACAGTTCTTATCAGTCATGGGGTGACATTCAATAGCCCCTTATCAGCAGATGTCCCCTGTTGATTATGGTCACTCAGGAAGAGAGATAAGGAGAATTGCCCACTTGACACCAGACAGCTGCCAAACAGATGGCAATAGAATACATCTGGCCTTGCAATCTGGAACAAAACCTTTTTAACAAGTGCAAGTTCTTCAGAGCTGCAATGGTTCTGCTGCATTCCTGGGTGCAAGGCACCACCTGCCCACGTGGATTTATAGCAACACTTCCAGGAGCTTCCAACCAGCACAAAAGAACAGCCTGGGAGTGGCTTTTGATATTCTGACACCCCATAAGAACCTTCCATGGCAACTCTCCAGAGAGGCTGCAGCTTGGTTCCATGTGCAGCCTTCCTGAGCAGCTCCAGAATGAGAACCTTCTCTGACACCTTCTGCTGAACATTCTTCATGAGGATTTTTTTACTAACATTTAATGGGATCCAATAGATTTGAGTGGCCCAGTTTTCTGAAAAAGATTATTTTTCAGAAGTTTGTAGCACCCCACTTTGTACTGCGGTTTTTTTGTTGATGTTTTGGTGTTTTGGTTGGGTTTTTTTGAGTTGTTTTTTTTGTTGTTGTTTTTTTTTTTTTTTTGGTCTGTTTTGGATTTTTTTGTTGTTGTTTTTTTCTGGTTGTTTTGTTTTGAAAGACCTTCAGCTCTGCCTTCAATCTTGAACATGCAGAGCTTTACATCAGGGATTAATTACAGACATTATGCAACTCCCCACCTGATGGTTTGCGCAGGTAGTTCAGAGATTTTGCTTGAATTCGGAGGATTACTGTCCTCCCATCACAGAGGGAAAGGGCTAATCTGACACAGGTATTTTCCTGCTGAGAAATGCCTTGATGAATTGCTTTTAATCTGAAGAACTTTCCAATCATGTGAATTCAGAGCTTTCTGTCAGTGAGCAGGCCTGAATCACACATCTTTGGTTTAACTCATGCAGAAAAAGTGACAGCAATTTCAGCAGCATGTCATCTCCTTAAGAAAGCAATTACACTAAAATATTACTGCCACAACTCCCAAGTCTGTCAGGAAATGTCCAAGGGGCTTTGAGCAGTGGGTGCAGCCCCATCTCACCCCTTCAGCCTCCTCTGTGCAACTGCAGACAACAGGCAGCGTGCAAAAGGAAAGAATATTTTCATCTGAGTAGCCTTTGTATGTTAGTTTGCTTGGAAATGAAATGCATGAAGGCAGGACAAATACTCAATCCACTGGCTTTTTTATTTATAGAACAAACTCTCATGGTATATTATCACACTTTTCCACTTTGCATCAATTTCTGCCTTTTTTGGGGGGTCAGGGTTCCCCAGGAGCTGTTACTGACACTGAACCTTATCCCTTCTCCTGGTCCAAAACACCAGAATTACTCCATTCACCCCCTGCTTTACAATAACTGCCAGCACAAAGAACCTTTGTTGCTGCATCATGAACTGTTCCAGGAGGAACTGAACCAATAACTACATCCCCAAAATCCTGCATCCCTCCCCAGCCACCAAACACCCTGAGCTTATCTCTGTTAAGACTTGCTCCCCTGCAATTCCTGCAGCTCCTGGGCAGCACCAGCACAGCTGGGCTGAGCTCCCACCACAGCTGCAGCAGCAGGGAGAGGCTCTGAGCTGCTCCTGCCCACTCCTCCCCAGCTGGCACCAGCCCTGGCCTCTCCTCCACCTGCCTGCTGATTTTCCAGAGGAATCTGGAATCTGCATCTCTGAGCTTGTCCCCCCTCTGTCGAATTTAGCAGGATGGGGACAGGGCAGTCACACAAACTGCATTTCCCTGGAAAGGTTGGCCAGAGCCAGCAGCATTTAAAACCCTGGCATGCATCTCTGTTCAGCCTCTGCTCCTCCAGCTCAGCCTCACCAGCAGCTCCCAGGGGAGGACACTGCTCACAGTGTGTAAAAGTGGTGTAAGACACGAGCAGCAATCATTCAGCTTCCAAGGAACGCTGCTGCTCTGCTTTTCTCCTGCATTCAGTCACCCAGCTGCCCTGCCACATGAAACATGTGGGGTGCTTGGAAGGTACAAATAAAAGAAGATACCCCAAATGTTCATATTGATCTCAGCTCAGAAGAAAATTAAAAATGCTTGCCTGAAAACCCAGATGTATGGCCACTGAATATGTAGTCCAAAGACATTTCCATTAAAAAAGATCCTGCTGGAAAAGCACAATTCAATTCTAAATACTCCAAGCACTTTGAATCTTCCTGCAGAAGTCAATGCCAAGGAGTTCCATCTCACACAGACTCACACAGTAAAAGAGGAGCCAAAGAATGTTTATAGGTTAATATGCAGGCAAGTCCATGCTCTTGTGATCAGTTTGATGACAGGTTTTAAGAGCTTAATTTTGAATTAATTTTCTAACAGCTCTTTCCAAATCACACACTTGGGGGTACACATGAAAACGTGTACAGACACCAACTGATTACCATGATGGATCTTTAGTTTCTGTAATTCAGCATCAAGGAGCCACTGATCACTGACTGCCTCCCAACCTGATGCACATCAGCCACTGTTGTACTTGTTTCCATCAGTTTTAAAATCTCCTAAGCACTTTTAAATCCCTAGGGAAAAAGGAAGTGGGTAGCTCATACACACAGAGGTCTTTCATTAGAAAAAGAGAAAAGCTGGGGCTTCAGAGTCACTTCTGTTTGTGGCAGCTGAAGACCTGCCTGAGAATTTATCCAGCAAAAATACCTACCAAAAAAAATCTTCCAGCTCTGTTAGGAAGAGCTCTGTGGGTTTTTTCAGTACCTGGATGAAAGGTAAGGAACACGTACAGCTTTAGAGGTTTACAGAGGAGTAAATTAGCTTTAAAAAATCAATTCAGGATTTCCTTTCAATTTTATCTGTTACTGCCTGCTGGAGTTTGTTGTCTAAACTGAACAAATATTTCTGAGTTATTCATTGCAAAGAGTACTGGCTGTGAAATCTGCCCCTTATTCAGTGCTTGAGTATTTCACACTCTGCATCTTCTCCTGTTACATTCCTGATCCAGACAGCCCAAATGTATTTTCCCCCCTAAATTAATTTATTATGAGGGGGAAACCCTCACCCCTTCCCTTGTGCAAGACATTACATTTTTAACTTGTAAATGTCGATTTCCCAACAAGACCAACCAGAGAGCAAATGTGCTTCTGCAATTAGTTCTTTAAAGGGAGATTAGCAGTGAGAATCCTGGTATTGCTTGGTTTGTAATCTTTGGAATTCCTGAATTCCCATCCAATTAGGCACAAGTTCTGAGCAATGAACCACCCTGACTCAGAATGCAGATAAAAATCTCTTGTTTATTTAGCTCCTTGTAGGGACAGGGAGCATCTCCTCAGTATTTGCACATGATCAAGGGGAGCAGAGACTCTGAACCCCCCTGTTACACCAAACAAGAACAGCTCTCATGTGGCTCTGATGCTCCTTTCAAGCAAATATGGAAATTAAAGGAACACCCAAAGCTCTATCTCAGCCACACTAATCCTGTGAAAGCAGTGACTCACCTAGTAATGGCTTTCCATAAATTAGGCAGCTAAAAATGGGTAGGAAGCATGAAACCATTCACAGTTCCTGCAGTGTAAATTCTCTCACTGCATGTGAAGAAAATCCATGGCAGTAAAAATAAGAGATGAAGGTGTCAGCACCCGTCATGTTTAAATCTGCTGTTAATAATTCAGATTTTCCTCCCTTGGAGCCGAGGGCTTCAGAATGAATCACTCCATTTCCTTCCTCAAGTGAAAACTGAGTTGCTGGTGCTTTCTAATCCCATATGTTTTCTTCCCAACTATGAGAAGAGAAGAAGCCAAGGTGGCCAAACGTGTTGCTCACAGTGGAACAACGATGTGAGATGGGAATGCTGATTTCCAGTATGTCCACAGCTGATTCCTGCTTTCATCCCACCCTTCATTTTATGACACCTGCTGCAGCAGCACTGTCACCTCCCACCCTGCACACTGCCATGGACAGAACTGATGGTAAAAGTGACCAGAAGTGACCCAAAAGTGACCCAAAAGGAGAGCCCCTCCGAGGTGAGTGAAACAGGAGGAGCTGCAGGAGGAGCAGCCACAGCATCCTGGGCAGCAGCACTCCCCTGGACCTGCTGCTCTGGGCCTGGCAGGAACACAGTGCCAGAGGCTGCCCCTGGGATGCTGCTCTGCACAGGTAAGAGAAGGGATGAAAAGTGAAATTTCAGCACTAGTTTCTAAGCTTAGCTGTGAACTAAGACAGCATGGTTATACAAAAAGAAAAAAAACCAAACAAACACACCCAAAAAGCGGTGCCAGACACAGCAAAGTGCACAATTTCCTCCTGACACAGGCAGGATTATGACAGAGCATCCCAGAAAAGGTGGGAACAGCACGGCCTCCCACTGGGAGCTGGCAAAGGCCTCAACACTGTGACAGCTCTTGACATCCTGCCTCAGTGCTCTGTGGCCCTGACTTGTGTGACATTCTGTTGGCATTCTAGTACCAGGAATTCTGAATATCAAATATTCAGCTCAAGGTCTCTTATCTTCTAATTTCCAGAGCAATAGCGTCTCTCATCAAAACCATCTGTTCTATCTTGCTGCAGCTACTTCCCATCACTTCTTGGGGTTTGTTTATACTTTGCCAAACTAAACAAGGCCTTGAGAGAACAGAAGATAGAATGTGCTTTGCTATTCAAGGCTGGATTTTGCACTCATGTTGCTCCACTCCTTCTGGACCATGCACCCACTGAGATCTATTCCTTTCTGTAATTCCTGCTGGTCGTGGGGACAGATGAGAGATTGCTCTTGCAGTTGCTCTTGCTTTAACACAAGGGGAAATTGCTAGTTTAAAGGAAAACTGTCTAACCAAAAGAAAGGCTTAGAATTTTATTTTTAATTTAGTTAATTTTTTTTTCCATTCCAAGTTGCCTGTGAGCTGGAAGCAACAAATACTACATCAGTTTTGGCTCTTCTTAGAAGAGCAGAGGAGCACCCACAAAGCACAGGCAGTGCTAAGGAGGAGCCAGGGCTGTGTGACAGATGAGCAATGCAATGATTGACTCTCACAATTAATAGACAAATCTCATGTGTACAGGCTAAGAAAAGTTTTATAGTTTATAGTTATGCTGTACACCCTTGTGTGGTTATCAAGGGACACCTGGGAGGGCTGGCTGTCACCCTGGAACACCTGAGCTCCAGTCAGGGTTTGAGGAGGAGATCTCCACCTCTGGACAGCAAAGAAGGGGTTGATGGACAGAACTTTGGGAGGGGTTAAAGGGTTAAAAAAGGGTAAAACCTCCATGGTGAGGGGGCTGAGCACATGGCAGAGAAAATCCTTTGCTCCAGGTGCTGTAACCTTTTTACTTTATTCAGTCTTCTGTTGTATTTTTGATAAGGTTTAATAAACTTCCTAAACCATGAAAAGTGAGGAGCTATTTCTCACAGCTGGGATTTTCCAGGGCCTTCATCTCCCTCTCTGCCCACCAGGTAACAACACTCCTCCCCAGCCAGGGCCACAGCACAGCAGGTGTGGGATGTGCTGCTGAGGAGCTCCCCAGCCCTGTCCAGAGCCCCAGCAGAACAGAGGTGACACACACAAGCTCACAGTGACCCTTCTGCACAAACCTGCTGCTCCACCCCAGTGAACTCCTGCAGACAAAGACAAGAGAGGCAGGCTGCTCCTTAAAAACAAGAGGCAAAGGAGCAGTGACCCCAGACAGGGCAGGCAGGCGCTGCTGGGGGCACCGAGGGCTCTTTGGGCAGGATGGCAGCAGGGGGAACAGCCAGCAGGTTTGTGGGATGCTCCATCACTGCAGCAATGAACCAGAGGGCAGCAAGCCCTGCAGGCTCCCAGGAAATCCAGCACTCTGTGCTTAGGGCAGCTCAACTCCTGGCTCAGGTAAAGCCTGGCACAAACCCTGGCACTAACCCTGGCACTAACCCTGGCACTAACCCTGGCACTAACCCTGGCACAAACCCTGGCACTAACCTTGGCACTAACCCTGGCACAAACCCTGGCACGAACCCTGGCACTGGCACAAACCCTGGCACAAACCCTGGCACTAACCCTGGCACAAACCCTGGCACTAACCCTGGCACAAACCCTGGCACAAACCCTGGCACTGGCACAAACCCTGGCACAAACCCTGGCACTAACCCTGGCACTAACCCTGGCACAAACCCTGGCACAAACCCTGGCACTGCTGCCTTGTGCTCATGCTCAGGCACAAACAGGATGGGAGCAGGACAGTGAGGAGCAGCTCTGCTGGACCAGCCCTGGGCAGAGTCACTGATCTCAGCTCCTGGAGGCAAGGCAAAGCCTGACTGCCCGAGGTGCCACGGAGAGGGAGATCCTGGAGACTGCGCTGCTCAGCCCTGGCTCCTGGGGCTGTGACACAGGAGAGCTGCAGCAGGGAGCCAGGCTGGAGCAGCAGGGCAGGGATCCAGCAGGGAGGGGATCCAGCAGGACAGGGATCCAGCAGGGCAGGGCAGGGATCCAGCAGGGCAGGACAGGGATCCAGCAGGGCAGGGATCCAGCAGGGCAGGGATCCAGCAGGGCAGGGATCCAGCAGGACAGGGCAGGGGATCCAGCAGGGCAGGACAGGGATCCAGCAGGGCAGGGATCCAGCAGGGCAGGGATCCAGCAGGACAGGGCAGGGGATCCAGCAGGACAGGGCAGGGATCCAGCAGGGCAGGACAGGGATCCAGCAGGGCAGGGATCCAGCAGGGCAGGGATCCAGCAGGGCAGGGCAGGGATCCAGCAGGACAGGGCAGGGGATCCAGCAGGGCAGGGCAGGGATCCAGCAGGGCGGGGATCCAGCAGGGAGGGGATCCAGCAGGGCAGGGCAGGGATCCAGTAGGGCAGGGCAGGGATCCAGCAGGGAGGGGATCCAGCAGGACAGGGATCCAGCAGGGCAGGGATCCAGCAGGGCAGGGATCCAGCAGGGCAGGGATCCAGCAGGGCAGGGCAGGGTAGGGATCCAGCAGGGCAGGGATCCAGCAGGGCAGGGCAGGGATCCAGCAGGGCAAGGCAGGGATCCAGCAGGGCAAGGCAGGGATCCAGCAGGGCAGGGATCCATCAGGGAGGGGATCCAGCAGGACAGGGATCCAGCAGGGAGGGGATCCAGCAGGGCAGGGCAGGGCAGGGATCCAGCGGGGCAGGGATCCAGCAGGGCGGGGATCCAGCAGGGCAGGGCAGGGATCCAGCAGGGCAGGACAGGGATCCAGCAGGGCAGGGATCCAGCAGGGCAGGACAGGGATCCAGCAGGGCAGGGATCCAGCAGGGCAGGGCAGGGATCCAGCAGGGAGAGGATCCAGCAGGGCAGGGCAGGGATCCAGCAGGACAGGGATCCAGCAGGGCAGGGCATCTCTGCTGACATCACCTGAACCAAAGTTTTCCCCCAAGCTCTGCACCCCTGGACATTTCCTGGCTCACCCAATGCATTTCTGCCTTTCTTTCTGGGGTGAACCCCACGCTGTTTCTGACCCTGGCAGGACCTGCTCAGACGATTAAAGTGACTTTTTAAGAGTTATTCCAATCCTGTCAGTCTCTTGCCAGCCTGTCAGGGTCTGTGTGCAGTGCAGGCTGCAGTCACCACACAGAGCACAGAGCACTGCACTAGAGCAGGAATTCAGGGCTGCAGCTCCAAGGTTATTTTGACACCACAGAAGTGGAGGCTGCAGCAGACAGGAAAAAAGTCCCAATTCCCACTAATAACCCTTTAGCTACAACATATAATCTCAAGTACTTAGCCAGCCATCTAACCACCCTTTATCTCCAACAAAAAACCCTGCTCCTTCCTATCCCCCTCTTTTATGTTTGAACTAACTATTTTCTCCAGGTGTATTTTTACCTTGTCATAATCCATTACCTTCATATGCTTTGATCTTTCCATAGGGAATTTATTTTCTCTCTTCAAAAATCTTTTCTAGTCAGAAGATATTTTCTCCAGTCCACAGGCTCTGTTCCATTCAGATGTCCCAGCATGATGCTTATTTTTCCCTGCCTTTTTAATTTTTTTTTTTTAATTCATGAACATTTAAGAACCCAAATTTCAAATCAGAACCAAGGCAGGCAAGTTTATTCCTGATGACACAAGATGTAGCCTCTGATGAAAAATCTAGAAGACACACATTGTGTACACACTGCTGGAGCAAATTCACTCCACAGAAGGTTTTCTGAGGCAAAATAGTTACAGGAGAGCAAAGATATTCAAAGGTCAGTCCTAGACCAACAGTTGTTATTCTGGTGGAATCCATAAAATCTATTCTATATGGCTACATCTGCCTTAGTTTTCCAAGGAGATTTTAATTCTTCTTTCACAGAAGGACACCCACTGTCCTTCTGAGAAAGAAATTCTCCCTTTCTCTGATGCTGTAGGCACAAAATTAAATAATTGCCCCTGGTTTGTTGCCATTAGACTTGCTGCAAATGACATGGAGAGGGTGAGCACCAGCAGCACATCCTAGGTGCAGCAAAGTGCCCCTGGCAATAAAAAAGAACTCTGCAAAGCCAGATCCCCAGCCTGGACAGGAGCCACCCCAGTGGACTGGAGGTGAGGCCCCAAAACCAAAATGTTAAATTCCAGCATTTAAATTAGTCAAGTAACTTCCCCATTGTGGAGATTCTGAACAACAAACAGACCAAATTTCCCATCCCAAAACAAGCCATCTAATGCACACACACACAGAAAAACCACCAGCCTCCCTGGGCTTGATTTCTAAAAAAGAACAAAACACTGAATTGTCAAACTGAACACGCTTGAAATCATAATGCTCATATGTAAAATAGCACAGCATCATGGAAAATTCGGAATTGATCTTTCTTTATACACACTTGCACAAAGCAACTGTCTTTATAAATAGCAGCAATTTGACAAAAAAGCATCTGCATGCTCCCAGGCAGAGGTGTTTGTTCCTGTGCTGAATATCTTCTCACCCAAAATCTCACACTTCTTGTGGGGTGTTAATATCATCTCTCAATCCTTGTAAGGCCAACTTGTCCTTGTGATCTCTGAGCTCTGCACCCTGAGCACTAATCTGGGCACACCCCAGAGCAAGTTCTATGTAAAATCTATGGACAAAAAACCCACATGGATATTTAGAAATACAAAATGCACCACAAGTAAAGTAAAGGCTTTAAGGAGAAGTAAAGGCTTCTCAGAAGAACCCTGCTTTGCTTATGGCAGTGCCTATAAGGAGTTCCCAGCTCCAAACAAGCCCCCACTCCTTGGGCAATGGTTCAATAATTGAAGGTGACCAAACAAAGTCCTTTTCTTTTTTCTCCTTCGTGCCTTTGTTGTGCGTTGCAGGCAGGAGCTTGTCAGAACAGAAAATGCAAAGGCTTTTCAGAAATTCCACAGTTCTGCAAGAAAGAGTCGAGGCCCTCACCTCAATCCCTCACATATTCTAAATTAATTTTCCTCTGACCCCAGCCCACATCCAGTCTGTTCTGTTTTGAAAGAATGAGCAGAGTTTGCCTAGTTTATTCTCTCCGAGAGACAGTCAAGAAGAATAAATGCGGATTATTCTACTTTGACCAAATGCAAGGAAATTGTAGCTCAGAGCAGAGGGATTCCCTTTGTTCACCTGACAACACAAAGGAATTACTGCAATCCTGTCTCCTGTCACCACTGACAGGCTGTTGGATGTGTTCCTGTTGCTACTCCTTCATCATTTACCTGCAGAATCCCATCAGCAACCTGCCCCATCCGTTTCAAAGCAAAACAAGGACAACAGAAATCAGCGTCAGCCGCTGCAAAAAATCCCTTCCACGAGAGGGGTTTTACAAATGGTTACATGTTCCCAAACAGTGAAGCACAAACACTCTGCTCCATTTGGAGGAAACAGCTGCCTTTGCTGTAAACACACAAAGAAGCACCAGAACAGACCCAGAAACAAGAACCAGCACCAAAGGACAAAAAACTGTTCCAGATTGCAAGGCAAGATGTATTCTATTGCCATCTGTATGGCAGCTGTCTGGTGTCAAGTGGGCAATGCTCCTTATCTCTCTTCCTGAGTGACCATAATCAACAGGGGACATCTGCTGATAAGGGGCTATTGAATGTCACCCCATGACTGATAAGAACTATAACATCCCATGGTGAGATGCTCTGCCCAGAGGGAGGAGCCAAGCATTCCTACCCAGATATAATCTGGAGATTCTGACACACCAGCACGGCTCTTCTGCACTGGACTCCCCAGAGGAACAGCAGCTGCTTCTCCTTCCACGGATCTGCGGAGGAAGAATTCACCCCTTTCCTACAGGACCCCCTGCTCCAACAGAACCACCCCTGACACTCCAGGAGGACTGCAGCCCCTCTTCCAACTGGACTGCTGCCAACACCCTGACCCACAGGGTGTCAGGTTGAGTTCTGACTCTGACAGTGTTGTTCTAGTGTATTGCATTGTTGTATTTTATCATTTTATTTTTTCCTTCCCTATTAAAGAACTGTTATTTCCTGCTCCCATATTTTTTGCCTGAGAGCCCCTTATTTAAAATTCACAGCAATTGGGAGGGGTGGGGAGGGTTTGCATTCTCCATTTCAGGGGAGGCTCCTGTCTCCTTTAGCAGGCACCTGTCTTTCCAAACCAAGACAAAAACCAACCAACCAACCAAAAAAACCCAAACCACCAACAACAACCAAAAACCCAACACAAAAACTACAAAAAAAAAAAAAAACAACAAAACAACAACCCACAAAAAAACCACCAAACCGAACAAAAAAAAAAAAAAGTGAAGTTTTAAATTAAACAAACACTTGGCCAACCACTGTTTAGGTTTTGCTAAATATCTAATATTTTGCAATATTTGGGGATTTTTCACGTTCACTCAGCAAAGTAAGTCATGCTGAATTCGTTGGGAGTTACCTTCTGAACTACCCTTGGCTGCTTTTGTCATGTTTCCCTTCTCGCTGCGCAGGGCTCCGGCAGTGCCTGGAGGGAAAGCACGGAGTTCAGACGGTGCTGGCTCTGAGCCCAGCCTGATCCAGTCACAGCCATGCTCTGGGGCTCTGGCTTTGCTTCCCACACACACCCGACCTCCTGCACCCCTTTCCCTTCATCTCCTCGGGGCTTCAGCCCTTGCAGCCCCCCAGAGCCAGCAGAGATGTGACTGCTGGAGCTCTTCCCCTGGAAAAGGAGCTGCAGATTCCTCCAGGAATCACAGAGAGCTACTGAGCAACCCTGGAGCCCCTTGGTCACTGCCAGCACACAGGAACGGGGGGTCCAGGGAGGAGCTCTGCTCTGGGGGGTCCCTGTCTCCTTTTCCAAGGTTTTCCAGAGGAGCTCTGCTCTCTGGGTTCCTTTTTTCTCTCTCCAAGGTTCCAGAGAGGAGCTCTGCTCTGTGGGTTCCTTGTCTCCTTTTCCAAGGTTTTCCAGAGGAATTTTGCTCTCTGGGTTCCCTGTTTCCCTCTCTCCAAGGTTTTCCAGAGGAGCTCTGCTCTGTGGGTTCCTTGTCTCCCTCTCCAAGGCTTTCCAGAAGAACTCTGCTCTGTGGGTTCCTTGTTTCCCTCTCCAAGGATTTCCAGAAGAACTCTGATCTGTGGGTTCCTTGTCTCCTTTTCCAAAGTTTTCCAGAGGAGCTCTGCTCTATGGGTTCCTTTTTTCTCTCTCCAAGGTTCCAGAGAGGAGCTCTGCTCTGTGGGTTCCTTGTCTCCTTTTCCAAGGTTTTCCAGAGGAATTTTGCTCTGTGGGTTCCTTTTTCCTCTCTCCAGGGTTCCAGAAAGGAGCTCTGCTCTCTGGGTTCCTTTTTTCTCTCTCCAAGGTTCCAGGGAGGATCTCTCTTTGTGAGTTCCTTGTCTCCTTTTCCAAGTTTTTCCAGAGAAATTTTGCTCTGTGGGTTCCCTGTTTCCTTCTCCAAGGATTTCCAGAAGAACTCTGCTCTCTGGGTTCCTTGTCTCCCTCTCCAAGGCTTTACAGAAGAACTCTGCTTTGTTGGTTCCTTGTCTCCTTTTCCAAGGTTTTCCAGAGGAATTTTGCTCTGTGGGTTCCTTTTTTCTCTCTCCAAGGTTCCAGGGAGGACCTCTGCTTTGTGGGTTCCTTGTCTCTTTCTCCAAGGTTTTCCAGAGGAATTTTGCTCTGTGGGTTCCCTGTTTCCCTCTCCAAGGTTTTCCAGAGGAGCTCTGCTCTATGGGTTCCTTTTTTCTCTCTCCAAGGTTCCAGAGAGGAGCTCTGCTCTGTGGGTTCCTTGTCTCCTTTTCCAAGGTTTTCCAGAGGAATTTTGCTCTGTGGGTTCCTTTTTCCTCACTCCAGGGTTCCAGAAAGGAGCTCTGCTCTCTGGGTTCCTTTTTTCTCTCTCCAAGGTTCCAGGGAGGATCTCTCTTTGTGAGTTCCTTGTCTCCTTTTCCAAGTTTTTCCAGAGAAATTTTGCTCTGTGGGTTCCCTGTTTCCCTCTCCAAGGTTTTCCAGGGTAGCTCTGCTCTCTGGAGTCCCTGTCTCCCTCTCCAAGGTGCAGACCCTCTCCTGATTCACACACACAAACACTCGGGCTGTTCTTCCTTCTGCCCAAATATTTCATGTTTGACTCCAATTGTTATGTTTTGCTCCAAGTCCTTTCTGCATGACAGGCTTCACCCTCCAGGCTGCTCCAGGGGCAGGAAGGGCTGGCACAGGCAGATCAGGGCTGAGCAGGATTTATTCCCAATACTCCAAATGCACAGTGCCCAACTGGCTTTGCCAGGTGGGGGCTAAACAAGAAAAGCACCTGTCAGCTGTGATTTCTGTTAGGAGATCATTCTACTGCCAAGACATCTCAGTCTGCACAGAACTTAATCAAATCTGCTCATTCTCCCCCAGAGTCAAGTGCATAAAAGTGATTGCCAGTGCAAGGGCAATGAAGATGCTGATGGAAAGGTCTGTGTGAAACATTGCTGCTGCTGAAGCCACACATCAGTCACAGGCATGAAACACAAGAGAACACATCGCTGCAGGTACAGGCAGCAGTGAGACTGATGTGGAAATGTCATTGCTGCCAACATGCCAAGAGGTGTGGGGCACATTCTGCCTTCCCATTCCCTCCCCCATCTCCCTCAAATGTTCCATGCAAAGAAAAAAAAGCATCAAGGTGTTAAGTGGCTCGAAATATTTTTGTATTTGTATCATCTAGTAAACAAAGTTGCTGAAAAATGTCATTGTGTGATCTTCCCATGCGTGTGGGAGAGCAGCTCAGCTGTCAGGGAATGACTGTACAGCTCCCTGCTGGAAAGAAGAAGTCAAACATTTCACAAGCAGACTTTTATAGCCTGCTGGGATCTCTGCTGAGCACTTGGGGTAT
Organism: Fringilla coelebs; assembly: GCF_963513975.1. Lineage (NCBI taxonomy): Eukaryota > Metazoa > Chordata > Aves > Passeriformes > Fringillidae > Fringilla > Fringilla coelebs. The sequence continues at coordinate 1,225,007 of NC_140036.1, read as the reverse complement.
CCAGGCTGTCAGTGGTTTCCAGGAGGAGATCTGCTGATTCATCCTGGCAGCGCCCACCCCCAGGTGCCCATCAGCAGAAACGCTCCCAGCACCGACTCCAGCTCAGCAAATTCTGCCTTCCAGCCCTGCCTGAGCCAGTGGGACAGGGCTCACACCAAACCCCAAACCCCAGGATCACCCTCTGAGGTGCAGGAAGCATCCCAGCACCCAGGGCTGCTCTGTCACTCAGTGCCCTGGGATGGTTTTGCTGCTGTTGATTAAAGCTCTTTGTTCCTCTGCTTCCCTCCCCCTTTCCCCACCTGGACTGTCACAGGGTGCTGGCTGCTGAGTCTGGGCACAGCTGGAAGTGGATTCTGCTGCAGATGTGTGAGGGGAATCTGTCAGAGCTACCAGCAAACCCAGCTGCAGTTCAGAAACAAGTTCAGCTCAGGAACAAGTTCAATTCAGCTCCCACAAGTCAGCCTAGAAAGAGTGAGGGGGAGAGGGATGAGAGAGTTTTGTCTCTTCTTCCAGCACTGCCCAGGCTCACAGACAGCAGTAAGGAATGCACAGGCACAGATTCCCCCTCTGAACTCCAGACTGATGCCCAGAACACTGCCCCATGCCCCAGGCTGTGCCAGCAGAGCAGGCTGTGCCCTCTGCCTTGCTGCAGCACATTTAATTAAGGGCCTGCACAGGGCAGTCACCAGCAGATAGAGAGGAGCTGCTTTTGTGTGTGAATTCAAAGGAACAAATGCAATTTCCAGCCACTGGCCTCCTGCAGCAGATAAGAAATGGGTTTAGGGATAATTAATAATTTTCATAATTTCTGGGAAAGCTTTATCAGGATCCTTACATCTCTGAAATGCTGACACTTCACATGGTCCCAGACCTCAGTGTGTGAAAAAGCACAGAGTGCATCACAGCAGCCCAGAGGCTTTCTGTGTGTGCAGGGGAGGATGCTGAGAAGCCCAGGCCAGGTGCCAAGAGCTTTCCCTCATGGATGCACACCTGCCCTCCCCAGGCTCCACACTGGGAGCCAAGCACGGGGGTGGATCACTCCCTGTGGGGGTTCAGAGACTGATTTCAGCAAGAAATGCAGCTTGCATGGGACACTCACTGCTCACCTCCTCCAAAATAATCTGGTATGAGGAAGGAGATCTGGAGAGGCAGGGAAAGTCCTGGGCTCGGGATCCATCCAGGCTCTGATGATGCCTCAGGATTTCAGCTTTTCTATTTTTCAGATCCTGTGCTGCATCAGTGCATCACTCCATACTCCATACAGAGTGTCAGTCACTGCCTTCACAGTTTGGTCACACAAAACAATCCCTCTGGGCCTGGGATCCAAGGACACCCCACAGCCTCAGGCAACAAAAAGTACAAACAAAAGTGAATTGGGGGGAGCAAACTGGGGGTGAATGACTTCATTAGCTGAAGCTGTAACTGGAGAATTAACCCCTGATATGTGAATGGACCAAACTTATAACTGTCTGAAAAACTGGTAACCACTGTCCAGCTTGGGTGTGGCCCCTGGGAGGCTGTGACTGCCCAAGGTGAACCTGTTTGAAGGCCTTCCATAAATACCCACTTTATTCTTTTAACTCTGTCCAGCCCCTGCTCTGGGCAGCCACCCCAAGGCACCCCCTGCCCTGGCCAGCAGCACTCCCTGGGCTGTGAGGGACATTTCCTTCTCCTCTGCTGGGGCCTGAACACTCCTTTGCTGTGAACACATCTGGTTTTATTGAAGGGACCACTCTGCTCTGCTGAGGCAGCACTTCCAGGCAGCAGCTCCATGGCTTCTCCCAGGCTCCCAGGGCCTTGTGAGACCCTGCAGAGAGCTGGGAGCAGACCCCAGGCTGGAGCAGCCTGCTCTGGAGATGGGAGATGAGAAAGCTCACTTGAGAATCTGGGTTTTGTTCTCTGCGGGAAGAACAGAAACTTTTGCATTCAAGACAAATTTAATAATGCATTCCAGTGATCTGCACTTTTCCAAGCTCCTCCATCCCCTCCCTTCCTGAATACCATATGTTCTCCCATTCTAGCAGAGGGATTTCTGTGGCATCCACTGCCAATGGGTTGAAAATCAAAGTTATCACGGATGAAACGTCAGGATCTTGAATGTTTGGGAAACGGCCAAATGTTAGTTTAATTAACTGCAGCATACTCAATTATGAGTGACCTTTTCAAACAGAACCAGAGAAGCACTGAGGCTGGAAGCAACCTCTGGAGATTATCTAGTGCAACCATCTGTTCAAAGCAGAGCCCATTAGATGGACTTGCTCAGGACACCATCCAGTCAGACCTTTCATTATCTCCCAAAACAATTTTCAAAACATCTCTCCTCAACACAGGCACTGCAAGAAGTCCTTCCAGAAGTTATTTCAAACCAAATTTTCCAACTTCATTTCCTTGAATGCAAAGAAGCGTTTTGATAATTTTGTAACAACACATTTTCCAGAATAAGAAATAAGAAAAAACACTTTTGCTACAATGAGTGCATTTTTAATACTGTTTGCTTTTCAAATTTCGATTACTAATTAAAAATGTAAAATTTCAATATAGAAATTCCCACCTAGATCTTGTGGAAGCATCTTAAAAGAAAACCAGCACCTCTCCAGTACCAAGCACTGTTATAAATGAGAAGCTTGACTAGGCCAATATTCAAGCAACAATCAATTTATTCATTAATTATGGTAAAATATGAGCAAAACAGCGCTGGGTACAGTGGAGGCAGTTTTCCCTCCAACTGCACACCGATATTTGGGCTTACAGGTATTTATAGGGGTACTCAGAAGCTCTCTCAGCAGTTTCTATTTCTACTTGTTTACATCACAATTCTAGACACTATTGTGATTTAGTTTTTCTCAGGATGTGTCCCAACAAAGGAGGACTCCCAGATGGTGGTGGCAGCCTCCGAGACGTTGGTCCAGTTTCCGCAAGAACAATGACGAATCCCCTCTGGTGAAGTCCAGCTCCCCAGATGTGGGTCCCCCTTGGTATTACAATGACTGTAAATCTCACCACAGTGATGTCCAGCTCCCCAGATGTGGGTCCCCCTTGATATTACAATGACTGTAAATCTCACCACAGTGATGTCCAGCTCCCCAGATGTGGGTCCCCCTTGATATTACAATGGCTGTAAATCTCACCACAGTGATGTCCAGCTCCCCAGATGTGGGTCCCCCTTGGTATTACAATGACTGTAAATCTCACCACAGTGATGTCCAGCTCCCCAGATGTGGGTCCCCCTTGGTATTACAATGACTGTAAATCTCACCACAGTGATGTCCAGCTTCCCTTGGTGGAGTTGTAAATCCTTGAGATGATGTCCATCTTCCTTTCTCAAGCTGTTTTTCTCAGTTTTGTTAAGGACTGAGATAAGCACATTTCCTTTCTATATATTCCAAAGCTATAGTTTCAAGGATACAAACAATATTTTAAAATTATACTTCAAAAGGTTATTATTGCAGCACTCTTTAAGGCCTGACTACAAGCAAAGAGCAACATCCTGAATGCTGTAATTCAAATGCTCCTAAATCAATCCAGGTTAATTGCAAACACAGGCTGGGTTCAGAGGCCTTCTTCCATGCTTTACTTTCCTCAGTTATTATTAGAATTTGCAGCCGTCCCATGGTCGGTGTGCACCCATATCACAATCACAAATACACACATTGCATTTCTGTGCCAGACACCAAACACAGCTTTGTATTTCACAGCACTGAGAAGAGTTCAACCCAACACTTATCACTGTGTGCTTCTTCTCTTCAGCCCTTTTCCAGCTCACCTAGGGAGTTCTGGAATCTCTGTGGACATTTTCTGCCTGCTCAGACTCCAGCCCACGGAGACCCTGGGATGGGACAGGGTTAGGGTTACTTATTCAATTTTTCATCCAAAAAGATCAAGGAATCAAATAATTCAGATGATTTGGTCAGAAACCTCCATTCTAAATATATCACCCGGTACAGAAGCAGCAATATAACTGCAACCAACAAAACACTTGCAAAGGTACAGACAGCTCTATTTCAATGAGTTACTCACTAATTTACACTGAAAAAACACGAGGTTGTCATAGCTGAGCAGTTAAAAAAACCCCACCTCGCAATCACTTGATGCTTCTGCAGTGAATAATGCAAAAGGGTTTAGAGTGCTCAGCCACAGCCAGGGAAAAGGAATTGCATCATTACAGAAACCCGGGCCGGCTAATTGCAGGTAATGGCCATGAATAATGACAGCAGAGAGTGCTCAGTGACGTAGGGGAGGCAATATTCTCCCTCCGAGCTGGAACTGCTTCAAACAAACAGTTTGGGCAGCCTGAACTCCCTGGTGCCCGTCTGTGCTGGAGCTGCACACCTTTGGCTGTCAGAGCAGCTTCCAGGGGCTCTGCACCCCAGGTGGGGCAGAGGAGCAGGGTGCTGTTCAGCACTTCTGATTTCTTGCTCTGGTGGTCAGTGACTCGAGTGCACAGAGTTGATGCTTGGTTGGACTGGTCTCTTTTTTTCCTGCCTTCCACAGCCCAGTGGCAGCCAAGGAGAGGGAGAACATGGAGCCCACTCCTCTCCTCCCCTCAGCCCTGCCTGTTCATCCCCCACCCAGGAACATTCTCTACACACCTGCACACAAACTCTGCCTGGTGCTCTACAGCCTGATCACTGATTCTTCAGGAAGACATTAATTATGGAAATAGTTCCTGAAGAAGGAGAAGTGTTCCTCTGCCAGACCAATTCATCTGCTGCTGCAGCCACTCTCAGTGCCCTGTGAGTCACTCCACAGCTGGAGCTGTCTGTGGAAAACGCTGGGAGTCAAGGGGAACAAGCTGTGGTGATGCACAGCAGAGCAAGGGAGAGCCAAGTCACAGGGAAAGGGATCTCCAAACTACATGCATTTGGGTTTCATCTACTTCATATCAGCCTGTTTGGAAGAGTGTTTATTAGGACACAATCTTTGCCTGCACTTGTCACATGTCCTTCCCATCAGCTCCCTTTCTGAGATTACTTCCTTGGCTGAGGCCCTCAAGACATCACACAGTTTGATCTCTACACTTTCATCACCCAAATATCCAAAAGATTTCTGACCTACTTGGGCCACCCTTACTCCAAAGGGCAAGGTGAGTGTATGAGGAACTGTCACAGACATGTTTTATGAAAAATCCTTTCCTTGGGATTTTTCCTCCTGAGAAGCTGAGAGGCCTCAGGAACAAAATGCAAACAATGATTGTCTGCTGCTGTGGGATGCAACAGGTGGGTCTGGGATTGGTCTCATGTGGTTGTTTCTAATTAATGGCCAAGCACAGTCCAGCTGTCTCAGACTGAACCTTTTTTATTCATTCCTTTTCTATTCTTAGCCAGCCTTCTGATAAAATCTATTCTTCTATTCTTTTAGTATAGTTTTAACATAATATATATAATAAAATAATAAACCAAGCCTTCTGAAACATGGAGTCAACTTTCTCATCTCTTCCCTCACCCTGGGACCCCTGTGAACACCAGCACAAGTAACAACACTTCATGTGAGCTGGGAGCATTTCTTCCTATTGCAATAATGAAGCTGATCTGTCTGTGTGATGCCACAGGAGAGCAACTCAGGGGAAGCCCACAGTGAATAAAACACATGAATGCCCCTGGTGACGTCTCTGGGCAGCAGATTAAACAGCAGCTCCCACTCCTTAAAGGCTCTTACTGAGAGCTGTGAGCCTCAGAACCAGCACAGGGGTCAGGACAGAGCTGTGCTGAAAATGGGGTGCTCCCCACGCCTCAACATCCTCCCCAATGCACACAGCCCTGCTGCTCTGAGAACAGCCTGGGCATTTTCCCTACAAGCTCCATGACATCCCCTGGATGAGAGGAGCAGCTCCACAGCCCTGGTTGTGTGAGCCAGCCTCAAGCCATCCTCTCTGGCTGGCTGCAGGAGGAGGCAGAATGCCAGCAAATGTCACCCTGCCCTTGGCTGGCTGGGCCTGAGGCACTGCCATGAAACCCTGAGAGCTCCAGGGCTCTCCCATCTTCCTGCACCCTGATCTGCAGAGCCCTTGTGGAGCAGACCCAGCCTGGAGCAGCTGCAGCTCTGCTGGTGCATCCCTGCTGGCTGCACCTTCCCAGGCCATGCCCTGGCTGAGTGCACTCCTGCAAGGCACTGAGCTCCCTGCAAGCAGTGCACCAGGACTGTGGAGAGGATCACACTGAATTGTTTGTCTCTGCTGATTAGTACAAGAAAAGGGCAGGGAGATTTTGACAAGTTTTATAAAATTATGCCCACAAAAGCAGGGCTAAGTGCTGCTCTTCAAACAACAGGAGACAACAGTCACCACATTCTTCTCAGAGAAACTGGACACTCAACCAGAGCAGACTCACTGCTGCTGCTGGAACCATTTTAATCCCACCCATCCCTCCCTGCTGCTCTAAAACAAGCACAATAATAATCTTTTTAAGAAGCTCTAACTGCTGCCTGGGGAATGAGGGAGGATTTTGCCCCGGGGGGAGCCAGGTGCTTTGCTGCTGTCTCACAGAAGGTGTCCCCTGCAGTGGAGCCCCTGGTGCTGCATTACTGCAGTCAGAGGCACCCTGCAGTCTGGCCACTGACCTGGCTCAACAGCAGATGACATGATGCCTTGAGCTGCTGTTGTATGGGATTGCCCACTGAGCTGTGACCACTGGAAATGAGACAAAACCACTTCACCTGCTGCTCTTGGCCTGTTTTCCAGCCAGGAACAAAGCCCATGAGCACCTCAACTCTCAGCACCATTTTGTCCTTCACTGCTTCTCACATCTCCTCCAAATGAGTTTGTGTGCTCTTCCTCACACCTGGAACAACTTTCCCAGCTCTACTGGCAGCTCTAAGCTTTCCCTGCTCTTGCTTTAAATACCTTTTATGTCCTTCTCCTTTCATTCCATTGATGAAATGAAAGCTTCCCCTCCTCTGCCTGCATGAAGGTGAAAGTTCTGTTACCTGCATGGATCTCACCTGCCCTGGGTTGTGCTCCCTGGGAGAGGCCACAGGCACAGATTCCCACCTGATGTGGATGATGCAGCTCTGCTGGGGTGACACACAACCACGGGTCACAGAAAACACAGTGAGTAAGGAACACTGCTCTCTGGCTTCCAAAACAAGAGGGAGATCAGGCAGAACCTGCTCCAAACCAACAGGGAGCTGCTTCCACACACTGCAGAGCTCCTCACCCCAGGACATTACAGCTGAGCAAGTGACACCTTACTGAGAGAACAAAGCCCACCAGGAGAAATGGAACACAGAGAAACCTGAAACACAAAGAGCCCATCCAAGGTTCAGACACTCCCCAAGCTGCAGCCCTCTTCCTGGGCTGCAAACTGGGAAAGCATCCTGGGAATAGCTCAGCACAGCCCTGAGCAAGCCCTGCCAGCTGCTGCAGGGACAGCACAGGGCTGGGTGGGGCTGGCACCTGGCCCAGGGCAGATTTTATCCCAGCAGTAAGTGACAGCACCCTGAGTGTCAGCACAGGTCTGCACAGGCACAGGAGGAGCCCAGCACTCCCACAGCTGGCACAGCAGGATGAGGGACCTCCAGAGAGCGTTTGGTGCTCAGCTGCAGCTGTGTCTGATAGCCAGGCAGCTCCAGCTGCTGCTGCACGGCAGGAGCCAGCCCACACTCACCTCTGTGCCTCAGCAGCTGCTGGGACATGACATCCATGGAGATGTTCAAAGGAAAGGTTTCATTACAACACCTGGCAGTGAAACAGAAGCCAGCTGACACTGACAATGACAAGGTGCTTGTTTGTCTTGGTTTTCTTTCAATTATCAAACTGAAAGTCCATTTGGGTAAATTAGACAAAACCTGCTTTCCCATTTTCCTCTAATTTTTGTCAGAAGTCTGATGTAAAGCCCCTACAGAAGAAGTATGACCAAGTTATATCAGTACCACCCTTTCTACTTAATTTACAAATACTGTCATGAAAACCTACACACACCAAGACTGAAACACACAGAGGTTACGTTAAACATCATCTGATTATTGCTTAGCATCAGAACAGCTCAGATTGTACAAAACTGCAGCAGCAAACTCATCTATTAATCATTGAGGAACAGCTCACGTACAAATAAAAGTGTTTGATGTCATCATCTGGCTCAACAGAAACACAGCCAGGCAACAGGAGCCGACAAGGAACTGGCTTTAACTGACTGGCTTCCCTGTTTGCACAAGGAATCTTCTATTAGAAAGTGGTTTTTATGAATTCCAAGGAGTTCCTTGCTTTAGGAATATTTTGGACAACATGAACAAAGACCTCTTGTCTATTATATAGAAAACAGGATTAAAGACAAAAGCTAACATTTCAGAATATGTGATTGCAGACTCTATTTTGAAAATGCCTCCTGAAGAACAGTTGGTTATTGGAAATATTTTTAAAGCAATTTAATCACAGATTTCCAAGACAGAGTGCACTCCTCATGTTCTCTGAATCAACCAAGCTCCAGTCCTCACAGGATCACCCAGTACCAGCACAAATGACTGTGTGTTTGAGACATCTCCCTGGGCTCTCCCTTAAGGGTCACTGGGAATGAGCAATGAATTGAGGCAATAGTAAAATGATGCATTCAGCTGCCTGAATCCTTTTGTGAATGAAGAGGGGTCTGATCAATTCCTATTTAGCTCAGCACATTTCTGGTTTCAGAATGGACTTTGGGGGTTTTTCATCGCTGCCTAGCAGAGAACGCTAACGCTTCCATTAATGCTCCACGTAAAAACTTGAACAGGTATTTGGAGAGATGGGAACAAGAAGGAACAGATTACTGTCAAGCGCTGCTGACAGGAAGCCATTGGCCCTGGAGAAGGTGAGGCTGGACTGATCAGACAGCTCCTGCCTGCGAGAGGACATTTCATTAAACACGGAAAAGAAACAGGAGCCGTGCGCCGGGAGCAGCAGCGCCGGGTGACTCATGCTATTGAACCACCCTGCCTCGAACCTGTTGAAGATCTTGGCCCAGCCTTCCCTTTTCAGCATGAATCCGCCTAGAAACGTGTCAGTAACCCCCGGGCTGCTGGATAAACACGGAGAGAGCCCATCCGTGCGCTCAGGTGCAGCAGCAGCAGCAGCAGCGGGTCCGACGGGAGGTGCTGCCGCAGCTCCGAGCGCGGCACCTGCCGAGCCCCCGCCCTGGCAGCCGCGTCCACCCCGGTCCTTGTCCACCCCCGGCCGTGACCATCCCCGATCCTTGTCCACCCCCGGTCCTTATCCATCCCCGGTCCTTGTCCACCCCCGGTCCGTGACCATCCCCGGCCGTGACCATCCCCGGTCCTTGTCCATCCCCGGTCCGTGACCATCCCCGGTCCTTGTCCATCCCCGATCCTTGTCCATCCCCGGTCCGTGACCATCCCCGGTCCGTGACCATCCCCGGCCGCGTCCATCCCCGGCCGTGACCATCCCCGGCCGCGTCCATCCCCGGTCCGTGACCATCCCCGGCCGCGTCCATCCCCGGCCGCGTCCATCCCCGGCCGCGTCCACCCCTGGTCCGTGTCCTTGTCCATCCTTGCCCCGTGTCCACCCCGGGTCCGTGTCCACCCCCGGTCCGTGCCCTTGTCCATCCTTGCCCCGTGTCCACGCCCGGCCCGTGTCCGTGCCCAGCCCCGGTGCGGCAGGGCCAGCCGGGTGCGGCTCCCCGCGGTACTCACATGGCGAGCGGGCGGCGAGCGGGCTGTGCTGGCTCCCTCTCCGGCAAAGATGGCTTTCGGCTCCGCGCCTGCTGCCAGCCGGCTCCTACTGTTGCAGGCTCTGTTGTCGGGAGAGGAGGGGTAGGCACCGGCTACTGAGCATGCCTGCGCCTCGCATCACAGGCTGGGAGCGGGGCGAGGCTCGGAGTGTCCCTCCACACCCTCCCGCCCGCGGCGGCGCTCCCGGAGCCGGCGGCGGGGGCAGCCCCGGCCCGCCCGCAGCGCCGGGTGTGGCACCGGGGTGGGCTCGCTGCGGCCGGCAGCCCGGGGGGCGGCTGGAAACCGCCGGGTGTTTGTCCAACCACCCTCTTCCTGCCTCTCCTCGCTAGAAAGAAACATCCTTGAAAAGGAGAAGAATGACGGAAGGTGCTGCCGTTCGATCCCACGCCGTCGTGCGTGTCGTTTCATCCACTCGTGGATGAAAACCCACAGAGCAAATCCAGAGACGGATAAGCTACCAGATCAGGCACTGATTCTGGAAAGGTTGTGTGTCAGGGGAAGTACAGCCCGTGCTCCTGGCTTAGACGTCAGCTCACACTCGCCCTCGATGCAGGCATCCAGCCTCACCCTCCATGAACATCAGCACCTCCCTGGCATGCCCATTCCCCTGTGCAGAACTGAAACTCTGAACCTGTTCCTCTGCATCCAAACCAAGGCCTTCACATGCTCTAAAGAGAGGTGAAGGAATAAGAAAGTCAGCGTGGTTTTTCAAGAAGTGGCATTTAACACAGCTGCCCCAACTGTACCTTGTTCACTTGTAAAAAGATGCTTCAGCTGTCGCTGCCTTCACTAATTTTCCATGGGTGGCAGTGGCAGTGGCCATTCAAACCAGGCATTTGTGTAAGGCAAGTAGCTTTGCTAAGTATCTGCACCTCAAATCTTGGGGTGCCCCTTGGGAACAAAGCGCAACAGTGTCATCAGATCAAATCTATGTTTTCTGATGTGGAAATCTAAGAAAAGGTGAATTGTTCCTCAAAGCAATAGGCAAAGGCCCCACAGCTACTGGGGGTGAGCAAGGCATCAATCCCCATTTCTCAGCTTGTTATCCAGCAGCTGAGCATTTTCATGCAGAATGTAGCCATGGAATGTGACATCACCCAGAGCCCAGACATCAGGACACAGCTATTGCCCAAATCCAGGCTCAGGTGTTACCACAGCCTGACTCAGATGCAAGCCATGGGCTGTCAGCTCTGAAGGGATCCAGCCCCTTGGAGAACCATGGCACTCTCAGAGTGACAGTCACAGGAACCCCTCTCCCCTCTCCCCTGCTGCCTGAGGGCTTGCTCACTGCACTGGAGACTCCTCACACCTCCTGCCACTGCATTCTGTCCCTTGTGCTGGAGCCAATTGTTTGCATGAATGAATAAATGTCACTTTGGGCAGCACTTTGAGCCTTGGGTTTTTTGCTCACATATCACACTCATGAGAGCCTGGCCGTAGAAACTTTTCCTGATGGAAGTAGAAAACACTTCAAGCTGTATTTTTTCTATGTAAAGATGGAGTTTCAACCATTTGGCCTACCCTGATGACAATCAGGAGGTTCCCAACTACCTTCAAGCTTCATCCACCCACAGATTACTTAGCTCAGTACTTCTCATCTGGAATTCCTGCATAACTCCTCCCTCCCAAGGAGAGTTTACTTTCCAGATATCCTAGACAAAGATACATTTGTATCATGCATTATAAATATGATTGTTTATATGCTACGTTTATAGGATTATTTGTGTGATGCCACAGCAGCACCCCCACTCAGGCTGGCAGCAAACACACGCACCTCCTGCTACCAGGGACATTCTCACCTTCATCTTCAAGCCCAAGCCACACCTGAATCTTGAGAAAGAGACAAGTCATGCCTGGCTTGTGAGGCCAGGAGCTTCTGGGACAGAGGGACTTTCCACCAGACCTTCCTGCCCTTCCTGTGGTCTCACTTCCAGTCATTATTTCATGAACAAGTGTTGGTGCTAGACCAAAGCTCACAAGTCTCAAAAAAAACTAAAACAAAAACCCTGAACCAAAAACCTGGAAGACTCCAAACCCAACCTATTGAAATGTTTTATTATACAAACTGTCCAGAGCAAATGGTACAGTGTTTGTGCTGACCCCACGGCAGCTTTATCCTGATTGAAGGGGAACAGAAAATATCCACACAAGCATAAAGGTGAAATGGCAGTCAGGAAAATTAGAAATCAGAAATTAGCAGAAGTGTTCCACTAGAGGGAAAACACCTCAGACCTTGTGAGCTCAGTGCAGAATCAGCTGAAGCTACCAGTGCCCCACATCATCTGGCCATGGCTTCCTCCAGAGCAGTGCCAGAGAGTTCTCTAAACCAAATTAAACAACATCATTGCACTGTAGCTGCTAAAAATAGAATTTCCTACCAGCTAATGAAGGCATCACCATTCCAATCCAAGAAGGCTCATGATCCTGAGGAAAATCCACAGCTGACCTGGGGGACATTTCCTTTAGCCCCACGTTCCCTGGAGCTTGCAGACTGCCATTAAAGGCCACCAAAGCCTCTGGTGTTAGAAGAGATGCAGAGACACCCTGTGGTGGCAAAACTAATACGACCAGAATGAGTTGAAACAGCTTAAATTTCATTGAAGTCACTGAACTGAATCAGAAATTGTCCCCCCAGTTGCCATTCAGGTACTTTCCTCTCTCCAGACCTCCTTTCCTGTCTGGCATCTTTTGCTCTGTCTGTCTGCACTGCCACAAAGATTTTCCTCTTACTCATTTTGGGATGATAACAACAGCAGGATCAGGGCTGGGGCAGTTGGAGGGATGGCTATGGAAATGCTCCACTTTTGGAAAATAACTTCCTGCATCTTCAGCCTGCCCCTCCTGGATATGCAAACTGTTGGGGTTTACCCCATCCACAATTTGTGTCTTGCATAATTTTGTCTATGAGGGCAGTTTCAGAACCACCAACACCCTGCTGAGGATGTTCCACAATGAAAGCCACCAACAGCCATCATCAGTGGAAATCAATTCTGCATCTGGAGCCCTGCAGGTGCTAGAGCTTGCTTCAGGCTATCTAGGGACAGCCTGGAGATGGAATGCTGAGGCTCCTGAAAATGTTCTGTGCTGCTGTTACGTGATCTTCACCTGAGGGAAATGTATTTTCTCCTAGATCTGCAGGTGGGATCCCCACTCAGAAGGGTCATCGTGTAGTCCATAGGTTTATGGAGTAGCCATACCACAGAGTAAATCTCAGGGCCAGCCCCAGTGACACCGGTACCCGTTACTTTGGCTCACCAAACAAAACACCATTAGTGCCAAATAACAAAGGTGAGAGCAGTTAATTGGTTTACAGAAAGCAATGGTAATTAAGTTTCACAAGATTTAAGCAGAGAAGAAAAGCAAGGCAAATAAATCAATTATTCAAATGCTGCATTTTCACATCTTCTGATCTGGCAATGGACTTAAAAAAAATATAGGAGGAATTCCCCCTAAATCATCAGAACTTATGACACTGGAAACTCAGCATAGCCAGACAAATCCATCTTTTCAAGACAAATGAGACACTATACATGTGCAAAGTACAAATTTTCAGAAACTATCGTCTGAAAGGGTTAAGAAAATACCTGTTCTAAGTATCCTCAATCATTTGTCACCACGTTCTACATGTTTATTTTAAATGGCTTGTTTTCTTCTCTTGACTTTTTAGAGAAGTGGAATTGGCAGTGAATGACCCAGCCTTTGGAGCTCACCTCTCAGATGTGAGGCAGATGGTGCCTGCCCAGTTGCTGCCTTTATTAGCCACAGGTGCTCTGTTCTGCAGAACTTCACCTCAGCACCGCTGCCTGCCTAAAATGGGTCTTGCATTTGCAGATTATTTTGTCACAAATTAAAACCTCAAGTCTGTATTTGTGGAGTGTGTCATTTTCTTTCACTCACAACTTCTATTCATTCCTTCACAGCATATTAGTGCTGTAGTGATAATTTCCCTTTACAGGTCAGTGAAGCATTTGTAATTTCTCTCATAAATTGTCTTTTCTGCCATTTCTCTGAGAGATCTAGGTCCAGCTTACCTGGGTTCTGTTAAAACCCTGGGTGGCTCATTACCAAGCCTGAGTAGCAAGGTGTGATGCTCTGTGCTCCTTCAAGGGATTTACAGTTCCTTGTTAATGTGTATTAATGGATAATTTTGAAAACTTTGCAGCTGCGATCCTGCCAAGCATTTGCACAGAGAGGCCCAGTCCCTCCTGCCTGTGTGTGTCCCTGTGGCAAAAAGTGGGACAGGGAACTCTGCTTAAAAGTCTATGAGGGGCTGGGGAGGGAGGAGAAGAAGATTAAAAGAAGAAAAGTTAAAAATGGTTGCCAATTTTGTTTATAAGCCTACGAGCTTTGAGTGGTTTGATTTGTGGGAAATATTTGTAGCAGGCAGGAACAAGACAACAGCCAGAGGAGGGGGGGGAGCATGACCCTCCAAGTCAAGCAACCAAAAGTTAATGCAATTACCAAATATGAAATGTGGAGCAGAGGCACTAATTCGATCAGAGAGGCCAAAGGGGTAATTCTGGGAGACAAAGCATTGCAACGCGGAAATGCCGGCTAATCAAGTGCTTTATCAAAAGAAAAAGGAAACCATTTCCAAGCCTTAACTAAAATCCCCAGTTGGTTCTTCATCTTTTCAGGGATCTGTTTTTTGCCAGGCAGCGTTTGTTCCATCTCACATTTGTTTCACTGCTTCTGGTCCCTGCACAGAGCTGTTTCCCTGGCTCCTGCTCTTCGCTTGTGTGCCACGACTGCCTCTACTCTCGGTTTAAGGAACTCCTCAGTCATGAAAGAGAGCATGCAGAGGGGAATATTCATTCTATTTAATGTCCAAGTCTACTTCCCATAATTATCTGGAATAGAGCAAGACTATCCAGAGGCACTTTGTGCCTGCAGGATTTTTCAGAGCAGGTATTTGCTTCATCTGATGGAAAGCAGCTGCTCAGTGATCTCCACGGAGCTCCTGCCTGCCTGGGACCCTCTCAGGTCTGCAGAGCAGCAGATCCAGACTTCACCAGGTACAACCCAGCAAAGCAGAGGTTTTCAGACTCAGACTTCTGCTTCCAGCTAAGCAGGTGCTGTTGGTATGACAGATAAAATGAGCTGGCACCAAGGAAAGAAGGAACTGACAGAAGAAAGCGCAGGAGAGGGGAAGCACGGCCGAAAAAAGCGAGAGCGCCTCTTCAAGAAGAGATTTTCTCGACTGAGCCTCTTCTCTGGGTCTCCCAAAAATAAACTGTAAGTACATCCAAGATTATATTTTGCATACATAAGTTTTCTGAGTATTTCCAGAGCAGCTTTGGAAGAGCCACAGGCACCTTGTCACCTCCATTGGATGAACTGTTTCACTAACAAGGAAACAGATGCAAATTAAACAACTTGAGCTAAAAACTATTAAGTCTCTGGCAGCACTAGAGATGAAATTAACTTCTCCAAGTCTTGTGTGCCTGTGTGTTTATCTAATATCCATTTCCCTATGCCTCGAGCAAGAGATTAGCAGGAGCAGCATCTCTGTTTCTCCAGGTAGGCACACCAGCACTGCCACTGGGACAACCCCACTGTTTCCAGCAGTAACTTTAAAAAAAATAAAATTATTTGTTGCACCAGAGCTGTAACTCTGGGGTGCAATGGAAAATGTCAGTGCATGGGCAGCAGCAAAAATCACTGTTCAACAAAGTTAATGATACTAAATTTCTGAAAATTCATAATTAATGCCTGTGTTCCTGCAATAGTGCCTTTATATTTACTCTTTCCAGTTAGAAGGAGAAAAAGAGAAACAAAATAAAAAGACAAATAATGACAATTCATTTTTTAACCAAAGTAAGCAAAGGCAAAAATTACTTAGAGCTTACTGCTTTGTGAATGTATTAGTCTTGGGTTATCATATTTGAAATTCTTTTCTTGGGTCTTTCTCCCTGGTATTTTTCTTTCTTAACATGAAGTATACTGAGTGTATGCTAAGATCAAGGAGGGGTTTCCAAAAAATGTCTTTTGTCATCCAAGAGCTGTTTTCCCTACAGATCTCCTAAAAGGAGTCTGTCTTTGGTAATTACCATGAAATTACCGTCTTAGCAGGAAGTGCACACAAGTCTCCACAATTACTCAGCTAACTGCATTAGCCTTGATAGCCACGGCAGCTGGTTGCAGGCTCCACAGAAGATTAAAATACACTAGCAAGAAATGAAACTGAGAGCCAGATTTTTCCCTCTGATCTAATTGGAGCACAATTAATACCAGGGGCTTGGTTTTGGGATTTTTCTTGCTGCACTGCTGAGGAACTGGACTAGAAACACAGTCAAACATCCAAGAAGTGAATTACTGCTGTGAAATGTTGTCTGTTATTCATAATTTCACTGAAGAGTGCATTCAGGAGGCAGACAAATACAACTGAAACAGTAAAAGCCTGTTTTCTGAACATTCACCCTTATTTGTAAGTGATAAATATGGATTTTCCCCAGTTTGAGCTAAAAGAAAAAAAAAATTAAAAATTGAATGGTAATCTAGTAACCTCCCATGGTACTGGCACGTTAAGGGAGAGGGAGTCAGCCTTCAGACTTTCCTGGGTCTGTTCCTACAGACACAGTACATGGCAGTGGGCTTTGAATGCATTCCAGCCATCAGGGCTGACAGAGCTTTCCCAGCGGTGCAGCCAAACCAGATCATCTCTGCAGGCAGCACTGATTCATGAGCTCTGTCAGGGAGTGTGTAGGTAGAACAGAAGGGTGTATAATTCCATCAGGAGAGCTTTCCTTTCAGCTCTTCCATCTCTGGCCAAGGCCAGCGCCATAGTGGCAGTGCTGGCTTTGCTGGCCAGCATCGGTGTGCATTGCTGGTGCACACAAGGGGGACAGGAACCTTTGTGATGCTGTAGGGGAGCACGGGGTCACACACAGAGCCCTTTGTCTTCATGCAAACACACGAGGCTCATGCCACAATCATGCACAGAAGAATTGCATATTGAAGCTCCTACCCCATTAGGAGTACAGGTAAGCATCAGCTCCTACCCGTAGCTGATGCCACTCTTCAATGGTTTTGTTTAAATGACAAAAATGATTCAATAATTCAATAATTCGTAGGGTGTCACAGGTACAGCCTCTGGAAGGGTTGGTAAATCTAATGATTGAGGAACTCAGTAATCCTTCTGCTGCCCGAATCCATGCAGGAGTGCACGGGCTGAGTTTGTCACCTCTGTGTGTGCCGCTTGCAGCCCGCAGGGAAGGAGCCCGCTGGCAGAGGACAAGCGGAGGTGCTGGCACAGGAGAGGCTGCCGGCGGCAGGAGGAGGCGTGCTCGCTGCCGCAGCTCGGGGCCCCGCGGCGCTCCGGGAGGATGTGCCCGAGCTGCGAGATCCTGCTCTGCCGGCCCTGCGGCACCCTGCACTCGCAGCGCGCCTTCATCGCCCACAGCCTGCTGGACCACTACGACAGCGCAGCCCTGCCCCGCTGAGCCTCTGCCGGGGACGGAGGCTCTGGGACCCGGAGCGCATCCCAGACCCCAGGCTGGATCCATGGGGCTGACGGATCCCGGCCCTGAGCGCATCCCAAACCCCAGGCTGGATCCATCGGGGTGACGGATCCCGGCCCTGAGCGCATCCCAAACCCCAGGCTGGATCCATTGGGCTGACGGATCCCGGCCGCAGCCGCCCTGCAGTTCAGTCTGTACGCATCGCTCATTTAACCAGCACAAACCCGGTAAACAGAGCTGTAACCTAAACATTTCTCAGCTGTTAAGGACAGGGAATTGTTTCAGAAATATTCTCCAGAGCCTTCATTCTCCTCTCAAGGAAACAAAGATTATCCCATTGAGCTGCAAACGTGACCGTGATGATTACATGCAGAGCCACTTGCAATGCCTTTGTTTGCTTCAGTGTCGTGGTCTGGAATATTAAATGTTTTATTTCTAAATTAACTACCTCTGAGAAGCAACTTTATGGGGGAAAGGGGATTCTAAAAGCTGTCCTGGCCACAAGGATTGCAGCTCACATCCCAATTCCCTCCTAGAATTTCCAAACTTTCACAGGGTTTTGATATCTCACTTGTGATCCTGCCCCTTGCCTTAAAAGGAGCAACAACAATCCCAACTCACAAAGTTTTTAAGCCTTCCTTGAGCTCTTAAAGCCTGACCTGTATTTTTAAGCAGTTCTTCAAACAGTGTAGTACATCTCCAGACACCAGGCCATGGCTCTGCAGCAGGGGTGGGTGGCATTAAGCTCCAGTGTACAGAAGACTTTACCACTGTGGAATTCCCAAGCAGAGGTGAGGGGTGGAAGTAGCCTCGGGAATAGATGGTCCCAAGTCTAGCAGCATGCACCTTTTCCTCCCATGCCAAGGGGCACACATCTATGTCTAGGATTAACTCCTTGCTCTTTGGTAGGGAACAGGCTAAACAGACTTAGTCTCCCACAGCCATTAATATTAAGGGTTCTTTATTTAGCCAAGCAGAAGAACACAGGCTGGTACGTTTGGACCTTCATTTCATCTCTCCTTTTCCTAAATTCCAAAGTAGCAAGTCCATAGGGAAAAGGACTTTCTGTCCTTCCCACTTCTCTTTAGGAGCTGTTCCATTTTTGTTCGAATGAATGTCTGGTAAGGTGACTGGAATCCAGATTTTTTTCCTGTCCCTAGGGAATACTTGGACTGGGCTATGACATCTATTCTCATGTTTTGTTTCCAGCCCCCCAGGAAAAGGGTTTCAGCAGGAGGAGTTCAGAGCCACATAGACAACATTCTGTGCTCCAGAGTATCTTGAACAACAGTGCTCAGCTCCCTTTGTGGAGTGTCTGACGCCCAATGCTCCTCATGCAAGAGGTACAGAGATCATTTCAGACACCAGACTGAGCTGCTGAAAGCTCCCAGGGCAAAGCCCATTAGGAAATTCATGTAGGAGAAAGCTGCCAGGTTCCTCCTTTCTGCCCAGACTGGTCCTGCACATTGCCCAGATTTCCTGCCCAAATGCAGACTTCTAAAGCCAGAAGTGAGATCTTACAAACACCCTTGTGCTACAAGGGCCTTAATCCCACCAAAGCCATATTTCCATGGTGCTTGACTGTCACTGCTGCTCATTTTCAAAAGCCAACCAGGGCCTGGCAAACCAGAATTAACCTTTCACATTTCTCTGGGACTGCTATTCCTAAACTGGGACCCCTTACAGCTCTCCCAAAGCCATACCATTACTTTAAGAAATATAAATGTAACCCCATTCCTCCTCATCAAGCAATCCAGAGGAGACTGCTCCAGACAATCACCTGAGGAAGAGCAAGGGGAGACTGAAAGGATGAAGGACAAGCTCATCACAACAGCATTATTTTAAATCCCTCAGTGCTATACAGTGAAATCAGTTCAAATGGGTCCCAACCAAGCCTTTATCCAAGTGTTCCAGAGGGGACAGAACATGGGAAGCTCTCTCAGCATCTGCCTGGTAGGATTTCCTGTGTGGCTTGCTGAAGGACACAACAAGCTCCTCATGTGGGTCATGAGGCTGGAAAGGCACCCGAGCAGCAGCAGCAGCAGCAGGGTGCAAACGGAGCTCACTGAGCACAGCTCTGTCCTGCCCCCATGGATGCAGCTGTGCTGGGCTGGGCTGTGCTGTGCTGCTGAGGGACAGCTGCCAACACCAGGGTGAACCATGCTCCTGGCAGGAGCACCTCCCTCTCCTCCATCAGACATAGATCATGCTTGGGGAGAGTAACTACAACGTTTTTGTTATGCACTGAGGCAGCACCAACAGTTTTGTCCTTGATTTCTCAGCAGCTGTGAATTACTGCTCCTTGCCTGCACTGCCTACCAAAACCTGCTGCAGAGACCTGCCCGGTGCTGTGCTTGCTCCTACCACACCCAGGTTAGTGAGTGCCCAGTGAGGTCAGGCAATAGAACCACCCCCTGAGTTTAGCCTGGCTTCAATCTGGTCAGCCACACCACAGCCAGCCCCTTTTGCCTCCAAAATCCCCAAACCCCGTGCAAACAGTGAGGCCCAACAGCAGCAGGGCACTGACCCCTCACATGGCAGCACCTACTGACACTTGTCACCAGAACAGCTCTGCTCCCTCAGCTCTTGGAGTGTCATGCCAGACAAGTCATTTTAAAAATCATTACATCTTAGCAGAGGATTTCAGGCTTAGATTTTAAAGCTGGCTCAGACACATAATTACACTAATACACTATATTGTGAAAGAATAATAATAGAAATACTGATTACACATTTAAAAGATGTAGGCTTGAAACCATCCTACAGAACAAAGCTACAATATAGCCTGACATACCAATTATTAAGAGTCTCTACTATTTAATTATCTGATTTCAATAGCTCTGGGAGATTAAAGAGGAATATTGGACTCTTTTATATGGAATACAGGAATGGGCTCTGTCCAAGGCATTTGCTGGAGTGTGAGTGACTTGACAACCAATACCCCACTGCCAAAACAACCAATACAAGCACGAGAGGGAAAAGAAGCAGCTCCACAGTTGAGGGGCAAATCCATGGGAGCTCCTTCCCTGGAATTCCAAGACAGGACAAGCAGGAGTGTGAAAGCAGCAGTTGCCACCGTTTGTCACAAAATCAAAGATTCAAGGTAGAAAGCAAACCCATCAAGCAATCATACAATCACTAATAAACCAGAACAAATAAAGATCATTTACACACTGCATATACCCAGTTTCAGCTGTGGTTTTAGAGCAGCCCAGGCAGCTTTCCCCTCTGCCAGATACAATGAAGGCCTTGAGAAGGAAAAGTCATTTTCCAGTGGACATATACAAAGAAAGGTAATTAACATGAGGCCATGTGAACTGAAGATTCAACACAAACTCTTTAAATTCTCTTATAATAATCTAACCATTTGATGACTTGTGAATTCAGAAACTAGTCTAAAATAGTATGTTCCAAATCAGCCCAAATTAACTTACCAATTTAGTATTAGAGCTGGATATTGTGAGGAAAGTACAGAAACAATCAATGGACTGATGTGCCAAAATCCAGTCTTCTCTTGGATGACAAACAGTGTAAAGTTAAAGTCTCCTTTGACTTTTCACAAAGCAGTTCATTTATTACTTTGTTTGTTTTCTGAATGAAAGTCTGTATGCCACAGGCTGTAGCAAGTATGATGAAACCCAGGGAAAGTGATGATCTTATTAGTACAGTTCAGCAAAGCAGAACTCTGCTCCAAACTTAACACGAAGGTATCACAAACTCAGCTTTGGTGATGTGGTAAATGCTGCTTCCTGCCAGGTTCAGCCCTGAGGGGTCAGCCTGGGAAGCATTGCTGTGGGATGGGATCTCTTCGCAGCTATTTGAAGATCAATTCACAGGAGCAAAACACTTCATTGTCTTTGCTGCCAAACACAAAAGTAGGCCATTTAACTCAGCTCTAACTTTCTTTTCCCATTCTTGTTAATTAATTGCCAAGAGTAAACATAGAGAAAGTAAAGACAAGCAAACACAACACAGCCATGGAAGGGCTATTAACCAACACAAACACTGAGCAGAAGCAGGATTTCCCAATCACCTCTAAATATTCCTCAAGGAACAGAGGCAATGGGATTTTCTCACCATCTCAAGTACTTTTATAACCTGCATTAAAGTCTCATCAAAAATCCCCTCTGGACTCAGTGCAGTACCCTGCTGGAGGCAGGGAGGGTGCTCCTGCACCTGCAGCTCACAACTCTCACCTGCAGAGGGGCAGACGGGAGCCTGAGGCACAGAGGGGAGCAGAGGGGATCCCGAGGCACAGAGGGGAGCAGAGGGGATCCCGAGGCACAGAGGGGAGCAGAGGGGATCCCGAGGCACAGAGAGGAGCAGAGGGGATCCCGAGGCACAGAGGGGAGCCTGAGGCACAGAGGGGAGCAGAGGGGATCCCGAGGCACAGCCTGGAGCTGCCTGCCCGAGCCCCACAGGACACCTGGGTGGCACAGGAACCCAGCTGCCCTTGGAGCTAAGGAAATAAAGGAAAGGGAGATGCCACTGTGCTCCCTCCTGCCAGAGCCCATCCACACCAGCCCCAGGCAGCCAAGGGGCACTCGGCAACTTCACCTGACAGTCCTGGAAAAGCTGATGTCTCCCTCAGCAAGGCCAGAGATGTTCAAGTGCTCTGTCCCACCGAAAAACAGAACGTGTCCATGAACAGCTCCTTATACAAAGTCACTTTATGCTGTGACTTACCTGAAGATGCCATTACGTTTTTCAGAGCTGTCACCTGCAATGTAGTTTCTTTTTAACTTTCTTACTATCTGCTATAGAAATAATAATAATTAAAAATTAGACATGGCACACTTGAAATGCTACTATGCTGTATATTAAAAAAAACCAGCCCTAAACCCAACAAAACCAACCCATGTAACACTTGTTACTTTTAGAATATTCTAGAAGTCTTTTCAGAGCGAGAAGCCCATAGGGTGAGGAGAAGAGAATCAATGCCCTACACAGAACTGACTCCAGGTAAGTTCTTAACCTCTAAAATAAACATGGAAACCCCAAAACGACAAAAAAAAAATACTCTCAACAAAGTAAAACCTACTTTAATTAAATTCATACATCATCCAACATTTCTATGCAGAACAACTGTTTAGTCAAAAAGTAAATATATCTGTTTAATTCTCTTTCAAATGTCCACAAGAATCAAGAGCTACCAGTGTTCCTTGGAGAACAGGCAGTAGTTAAACCTCTCTTGCTGATGTTCAGGAACAGTTTGTTACATCTTTTAACCAGCAGGTCCCTATTGCACATAACAAATTTGCTCTCCATTTAAGCACCTAAAAGCCTGGTACCTCACTAAATAAATTAAAACAAATCCAGTTTCTTCAGCAACCATCTTCAACATATATATCTCAGTAAAGCAACATTCCTGCAAGCTTTTAATAAATAGAGAGAGAAGATCAGTGACTGCATTGGTGTTCTGTGGAATGATCTTTCCCCATAAACTCTTGCTTCTCCAACCAGCTGGGGTTTTTGGTATGAATGCTTTAAAAATCACTTTGTGTTGTATATTTAATGAGAACATCCCTTACATAGGTCAGTACATTTCACAGGGAAGGACTGATCTGAGATAGGAATTTCAGTGTAAGGCTGGAAAGAGCTTCTTGCTGGAACCAAACCAAACTGTGCCTCTCTGGGAGCTGAAAGCAAAGCCCCAGAGGCTGAGTGGAGACTGTAACCAAGGAGGGATTCTCAGGCACGTTTGGAATTGGCCTAACCTTCCTCATTCTGAAGGGTTTCTTTTGTGTGTTAAGTCAGAGGAACAAAGCTGTGCAACCCTGAACATCTGGATGCTGCATCACATCTGTCAGGTCTCCCCCACCCTTCCTTGGGCAGCAGCACAGACACGAAGCAGCTCCCTGCAGTACAGTGACATTGTGGTTGCTATTTACAGTAGGATTAATGCATCTGTGCCAGTAGGGCAGAGGTCATATGAAAAATATACACAATACGCTCATTTTTTAGCCAGATTAGGATATAAAATAAAAAATTTACTCTTCAAGTCCTAACTTTAAATGAAGAACAGTTCTGCCAGAGGTCTTCAAACCTCCCAAGGATATGTTAGAGCACATTACCCTAACGTATAAAAACAAATATTTACACCTCCATGAAGTACCAAAGAATTTTTAAAAATGCCTAGTAGCTCTCAGCGTGCAAAGTCAGCAGGAACTGATTATCCAGGATGTTCACTAACTGTAGAGACAGTCTTGGAATCAAGCATTCAGAAGCAGAGTGCAAAAGACTCAGGAATTATTTCAGTCCATTTGTTCTCACTGTCGTTTCCTTCCTTGGTTTGGATCATTTCATAGAATCACAGAATGTGCTGAGCTGGAAGGGACCCCTCAGGATCACAGTCCCACTGCTGGCCCTGGGTGGGGCTCCCTAAGAACCATCCCGTGCCTGAGATGCCTGAGAGTGTTGTCCCAGCGCTTCCTGAAGTTTTGTTGGTCCATACCACAGAAACCCTTTACAAACACTTATCAAAGGTAACCTTCAGCTTAGTGCAAATGCCAGCATGTCCTAGGACCTGTAATCCTTTCTGACAGTGTGAGCCATCCAGTTCACTTTAGTAGTCCAACTTTCCCGCAGAGCTTCATCAAACTTTTGCTTGAACTGTTTTAGTGCTTCTTCCTCACTCTTCCCTAAGGCCAAAGAGTCCTAAGGCAACAGGGAAACAAAGACTGTTAGGAATTTTAAAATGCACAGTGAAAGCCTCTTTCACCTTTCAACACAAGCCACAGTGTGTTTTGTTCTCCTTTGACACTTTTTCTGCTTACTACTCATTGAGCAATACATCAATTGGTTTAAATACTAAATCTTCCTGCGTTTAAAGATAAAACTGAAAGAGAATGAAGCAAATAATTTTCACCTTTCCAGGTCTATGCTTGTGCATGAGCCAAGATGTAAAATACCCCTGAGATGACTCCATTAAAGATGCACAGATCCTGAACTCATTCTCTGAGCACTAGGCCTGACTACAGACCTGTCCTATACAGCTGAAAAAGAAAACTGTGGAATTGTGTGGAAATCTTCACAGAAATGAAAACCAATGAAAATGTATTAATCTTGGAATCAAAAAATCACATCCTGGAAAAATGCTGAGTCCTGCTGAGCTGTAGCTCTTACTGTACCTTGAGATACTGGATGTCCTTGACAGAAGTGAGCTCTGGCAGCCCTGCAGTCAGCATCAGTGCAAAGAGGGTAATAAATAGGTTGCCGTGCTTGCGCAGGATCAGGTAGGCTTCCTCACAGTACTGCCGGAACCTGGGCACAGGGCAGGGAGCACACCGGGGGAGTCACACACTGCAAATGTCTGCACCTGCTCTCTGTTTATCTGTTAACTCTTATCTGCAATCTGGGATCTGTCTGACAAACACAGGCTGTGGAACACAGCACAGAGAGACAGAGATGCCTGCAGAACCTGTTTGTGCATTCCCACAGACACATCCCACGTCTCCCCAGCCAGCCCTCACACAAAACACCACCAGCTGCTCTTCAGAAAGAACAAAAGTGCCAGAGGTCATGGTCCCACCTCCCTGAGAATTCATTAGGTGAAAAGCCCTGATGATCCTGCAGGGTGGGCTACAGTGGAAAAGCCAAAGCTCTATTGCAATCCCTCTAATCTCTGTCATTTCTAATTCCTTCTGTGGCCAAAACTGAGCCAGCTTCCAGGGCCGGTGGATCACGAGCAGGTGGCTCCTCGTGGCCAAACATCCAAGCAGGTCCAGCACACTGAGCATGCCCTGATGGACAGGAAGGGCAGAGGGAGCCTCTTCCTAAGGGCAGGGCTTGAACAGCAGTCTGGCAGCCCTGCCTGGATCCCAGAGCTGCTGCAGGCAGAGCTGAGCCCAGCAGAACCTGCCACCTCCTGCTGTGGGAGATCAACTGCAGAGCTGCAGCTTCTGGTCCTGAAGTTATCTGTGGGCATTCCAGCTCAGGGAGAGCAGTAGATAGCCCTGTAAATGCACATTGGCACACTTCCACACAAGTGCAAATGAGCAAACCAACCCCAGGTTGGTTCTGGTATGCTGGAAGTTATCTCAATTACAAATAGATCAAAGTAATACTCACCGACCAAATTTTTCAGTGTTCCCTGTTTTTCCTTGTTGAATAACATGAATGAAATCATAGGTGAGTATGAAAGGTACCCGTTCCCTTTTAATTCCAAACTTGGACTTGAAGTTTCCAAGAATATGCCCAAAATCTATGTGAAAGAGCTAAAAACAAAACAAAACAAAACAAAACAAACAAACAAAAAAAAAAAACAAGTGAAAAATAATCTCTCTAGCAAAATGTGTCATTTTTCTAATATCTCTACAGGATGAAGGTATCAAGAACAGTTAACTCCTAATGTGACTCTCCAAAACCTGTGGTTTAAACCTTTTGGGAGAATTTGATTCTAAACCACTTCAATATTTAAAGTCAATAATAACATCCATACATTTTTGAGTGACCACTGCAGCAAAAGATTCTCCCAGGTTTAAGCTGCTGCTGCCACAGAGAGACAGCTTGGTGGCAGCATCAGACAAAAATGAGCCCAAGGATGAGCCCACAAGGTTCAACATCATCACATCCAAGGCCTTCCCACACAAGGACAGAGGCAAAGGGAGCAGAGCTGACTTAATCTGAAGGACCCTGTGGCAGCTCCCCGTGTTAGAATTGAGGTTAAGGGCATTCCAGCTTTCTTCCAGGAAGTACAAACTTAAAAAGAATACTGCAGATGTCTGTAAAGCTCTCAATTTTATAACCCTTGCTGTTTTTCTAGGAAGAATAATTTAAATTAAATCAGACAAGTTACATTACAGACTAACAATTTACAAAGCAGATGTCTAGGAGTTCCCCCGGGTTCTGAGTGCTGGGTTCCACACTGAGCATTTCTGCAGGGCTGAGCTGCACAGACTCACTTCAGGGAAACTACATTGCTCCAAAATGCAGTTCATGGATTTTTAAGGGTGGTCTTTTGAAAGATACCCTAAAACCACTTTAATTCAATGAATCTGAACCACTATAAGCCTCTTGGTTGTTCTGTAAAAGCTCTGCAGAACAGCCTCTCTCCATACAGAATTCCTGATGGACCAGGCTGTGCTCTGTCCTTCCCCCAGCATGACATTTCCTTTCCTTGAAGTTCTCTCCAACCTTCAGTGAACCACAAACATCAGTTCTAATCGTGTGTGCCTTTCCTTCCCTCAAGGCACCAAAGAAATTACAAGTTCTCAAGAGAACTCTTGCACACCAAGGTCACCAAAGGCATTCTGCCTACAGAGAGTTTTTTTACCTGCCCATTTTTCCTGACCATGATATTGTCACTGTGTCTGTCACCAATTCCCAGCACATATGTAGCTACACAGTAGCCAGCACAAGACAGAGTAAATTCTTCAATGGCTCGATCCAAGTCCTCTCTGTAACCACAGAGAAAATTGTATTAGTGCACACTGATGGAATTCATGTCATGCTTTGGCCTCAAAAAAGGATTTTTGCTTGTTTACACCAGAAGTCAATTAGAATGCTGCAAAACCAGAATTACTTGAGAAAAAAATACTGTAAAGGTACTTGTGGAGAACAAGCAGTATGGAAGGCAGCATCAAGGCTTGAGACCCATGTCGTTCCCTTGGGTTTGTTTGTGCTGCCAAATTTAATATAACTGACTCAACAGCACACAGCTAAAATGCTGCAAATGCCAGGGCCAAGGGTACCATGAATCTCAGGCAGAATTTGACACGCTAGAAAAACAATTAGCAAGAAACCACACCTTCCTCCAGACTGAAAGAGAAACTTCAGAGGAATTTTGCAGCTTATACAATAGCTGAGAGAATAAGTGTAGAAATTACCCTAAATTGTATTCCTTCAGCCAGTTCAAGAGCGCGTCCTTGTTGAAGGCAGCAGCTGCAGCAACATTGCTGCTGTTTAACTGAATGTCAGCAATGGTTTCTGAGCTAGAAACAGCCTCAATGAGGCCAGAGTGATCTCCAGTTGCTAAACAGCCATAGGGCAACATCCTGCAAGGAAACACAGAATCATGTCAGAACCTAAACCAGCAAAATGCTTCCTTAGTGTATTCAATGTTTGGAGATGGCTGAATGCTCACGTGAACAGAAAGCTCTCAGGGGCAATATACAGGAATTGCTTGTAAAGGTTAAAGACCAGCAATACATTTAAAACGTTCATTTTTCCCATTTTGTATATAGATGCAAAGAAGAGAGACACTTTAAAAAGCCTAATTTTTCCTTTTTACTGGAACCCAGTTTCTTGTAACTTCCCAGGACGAGCCACAGAGGGAGCCCTGTGCTTGCATTTGTGAATTCCTGCCCGGGCAGACCCTGACCTGCTCCAGTATAAATTATTGCTGGAAATGCAAAAGAGGATCTTATCCTTTTTCACCATCTTCCTACTTCAAAGGAAAATGCTATAAATCCTTCTTAATATTAACATAAAGAATGCTTTCCAGCTCATACTAAACTGAAGCATAGAAACCCAATGGAAAACAGGAATACATCTCTTAACTGGCTCGGTATCTCAGACCACACCAGTGCATTCACACACTGTGACCAGTGAAAACACCTCTTACTATGTCACTGCATTACAGTGAGACACAGTTCAAAATGAAAATCAAGGAGAGATGTGTATAAACAGGTAAATGTATCTTTTCCCAATACATTTCCTCCCTGCAGATGCTTAAAAAGCTAAAGAGAATGACAACACCCCATGAGATGGGAGCTCAGCATTTGCAAGGGAAACTTACAGCAAACTTTTCAAAGGCAATGCTTCACAAATTGAGACGAATGCTCTTGTGCCAGGCAGCTCAGGCCAAGAGTATGATCTCAATTATGGTCATGGTCCACGGATAAGAGAATGAATACCAACAAAAATCTACACTGCACACACAAGGTATAGACCAGCACTCACTGACTTACAGAGCTGTATAAAACAACGGCAGGACATAAAAACGGATGTGTGGACTACCTTCAGACAGACAGACAGACATACATATATATAAAGCTTCACTGCTGGTAAAGCTGTCATTTGTATTTATATATAAAACTATATATATATATATATATATATATATATATATATACATAAAGTTTAATATAAGATACTAAATTTAATAGCTACAAAGCGTAACTGCATCTCTTAACTGACACAGCCTATTATCCCAAGCCATGGAAGAAAAATAAATAAAATTCCTTACAAAATTAAACACAACTTTTTTGCCTTATAGCTATCAGGGAACTGAGCAGTTCTCCACCAAAGGGATAACACAACTGAAGTGGTGCAAGTAGTGATGCCTTGGAGGGGCTGCCTGGAACAGAGGCTAGACAAGATTTAGAGAATAAAGTGGTATTTATTGAAGGCCTTCAACAGCCACACCTTGGGCAGTCACAGCCTTCCAGAGGCTACACCCAAGCTGGACAATGGTCACCAGTTTTTCAGACAATTATAAATTTGGTTCATTTACATACCAGGGGTTAATCCCCGAATTACAGCTTCAGCTAATGAAGTCATTTACCCCCAGTTTGCTCCCCCAATTCACTTTTGTTTGTACTTTCAGGGCCTGAGACAGTAAAGTGTCCTTGAGCTTCAGGCCCAGAGGAATTGTTTTGTCTGACCAAAATGTGAAGACAGTAACTGACACTCTGTATGGAGTTCAGAGTTATGCACTAATGCAGTACAGGATCTGAAAAATAGAAAAGCTGAAATCCTAAGGCATAGAAGCAGTAACGATATAGACTGGGATCCTTCCCTACTGGCAACAATGTGCACTGAAAACCAGATTCAGCAGGGTATTGCAAGAGGACTCAACTTCAAAACAACAGCAGAAGTGCAGGCTTGGAAGGTTCTTCCCGGTTGTGTTCTGAGTCCTGCCCAGTCCCAGCCCTGTCCCCAGGAGCAGAAGGGTGGCTGGGATTGCCCCTGGACACGGGGAAGCTCTGCCCATCCTTATCACCACAGCACAAATGGCAGCCAAAGCTGGCCAGGTTAAAGTGCACCCTGGCCTCCTTCCACAGCGCCGCAACCCACCCCGCTCGGGCTGAGCCGGGCACACGGCCAACAGCTTCCCCTTCAAAAGCAGGCAATGATGAAAGCCTGCAGCCCCTGGAGGGCTGTGTGCTTACAACTGCAGGAAAAAACATCCTTGTCAGAGAGACAGTTTGACAGGAGTCAAGTTAGGGACAAATCCTCTGGGCCCTTTCCATCTCATCCTGGTCTTTCTGACTTCAGCATCTGTCAGCAGGATATGCTCCCTGCTTTTTAAAGCCAGCAAAAGCCATGGACAGATCAATACTGAAATCCTGAGTAGGACAGAAAATTCTCTTCACTCATTTCAAACTGTTCTTTATTTCAAGTGTTTAATTCACTAAACCAGTGCCCTTCCAAACACACACGAAATACTGGTGATTTATCAACACATTCTCTGTAACTTCAGGTCCAACAGTTTAAAAATGATGACACATTAAAGAGTTGAAACAAATACATTTTCCAGCATGTGTGTGAACTCTGATTTCACTCATACACAGCCACGTAACCTTAGATCTCACACACGTAAGGGAGACAGAAATGAAAGCCTACTATGGACAGGCACTGAAACAAAAAAGTGTTTTGGAGAATGTCCTGCATCTGGTCAAAAAGTAATAAAGTATTAAATACTTTTATGAAAATTTACCACAGCAAAGGTGACTCAGCATAGATCAAACTCCTCAAATTCATGATTTTCTGTTGCTGTTGCTTTTGTCATTTCTCCACTAACACAACTTTGATTCCATAACAGAGCTAAAGCAGCCCAAACACTTTCTGACACAAGGATTTTCCTGAGAGGTGCAGCATCCTTGGGAAGAGATGTTGTGCTCCTCTGCTGTGACATGTAATAGGCCATCTACTTCCTGCTCAGTGTTCAGGTACAAGTTTGTCCTAGAAATTAAGGTGTGGAGATTAACTAAAAAATATACTTTTGGCTTTGTTCATTTCTCTCTGCTACTTGGATGATGTTTGAGGTAGACTGACCAAAGGCAGAGTCCTCCTAGTGTCAGTGTTTGTCAGTGCTGGTCTTGTTCTGAGAAGCAGATCCACCCTACACCCCAGGCTTTCCTCAGCTGTGCCCATGCAGGGAGAGCTCAGGATGAAGGACTTACAGGAGCACATGGTGCCATCCTCCTGCACACAAGTGTCCCCTCTGATACACCCCCTGCCCTGTTTGTCACTCCCAAGACAAATCTGTTGGCAGTTAAACCAACAAGCAAACATTTCTCCTCCTTCAGCTCTCAAAATCAATATATAATTGGTGTTTCTCTCTAGAGCTGAGAAATCCCACCGGGAATATTGTGATTGCTTTAGCCACAGGCTGAGCTTAGGTTTCATTTTCAATCACTGCTAGAACTGAGTGTGGACTGCAGTGCAATTAGAAGGGAACTGATCCTGTCCCAGCTCAATGGTGCACTGGCTGCCATTTGATCCATGCCTCATGGAAGCTGGACAATGTGCTTGTGGCAAAGCATGCCTGATGGGGAGCAGCAGCAGCCAGAGCTGCTCTGCCACTGACATGGCTGAAGCCTTGCCTTTACTTGGATGGAGTTACCAGACTCTCCACAGTGGAAAAACGTTGAAAAGTGCAAAATCCATTGTGCATCCACAAATGGAAATAACTTCAGGGAAACTAAGGATGATAAAGGGCAGCAAGCAAGAACTGCACCCTTTGGTATGGGCATGTGGCACTGTGTTTTTCAGGAAAGCAGCTCTTTGACACTACTTTTTCAGCTGAGACCATGCTTCTCACCCAAGCAAAAAGTAACCACTGACTCCTGACTCACGAACATGGCAAAGAACTCAGGCCACCACTGCTGGCTCATGGATTCTGGAGTTGTCTGCTCTTGAGAGAGACGCAGGCTATAAACACAGAGATGCCAAAGCCTCACCCTGCTGGCTGCCCTCATCTCTGCGTGTTCTCAGTGCTGTTTTGGCCAATTCTCTTCTCAAGGAAGGTCATTTCAGAGCCTTCTCTTGGCAAGTGCCTGATTAATCTCTTTGACAGACACTGAACTGTAACCCTGCCTCAATCCCAGGATTTTATTTCATAATGGTAACTATGACAGGATGAATGGAAGGAAGATGCTCCCAGTTAAGCAAACAAATTGAAGAGGCCAAATATAGAACTTCAATTCTCACTAGGAACTTCCCCTTTCTACTTTTTTTTCTTCACAGTGTTTTAAGAAATATCTTGGACATCAGAGCTACTTTTTTGTTTTCCTTTGTTGCATTAAAAAAAAAAAAAAAGGCTTAGTCAGGAAAAGCATATTTGATGACTCTCATCACTATTCCTGTTTGCTAGGCATGGTGTGTGGCCCAGGCTGGAACCATAAACAGCTTCTGGGAAGGCAGCTACTGAGGAATGCCTCATCTGGGATTCCACAGCTGCCAGAGGCTGTCCTTGCCCCCAAATGCTGGATCAGCCTCCTCAAAGTCAATTTATAATGACATAAATGACCTAAGGTTTCCTCAAGTCAGTGTTCAACTTCACACACACTCAACCATATCATCACAACTATACCTTTCCAGAAACAATTTGTAATTCACATTTCCACCACTCCTTAAGCATTCTAAGTAACAAGTTGATAACTTTACTTACCTGTGCTGATATTATGTGCCTTATGTAGTTCCCACTACCATACTCGAACCATAAAAATTTTAAAAGAGCTCCAAGAATCTAAATTAAGTACTTCAGGCAATGTTTAAATAAGTACTTCTAGACTTTTAAACAAAACTTAAACAAAGAGGAGTACAGCTCTTGAAACAGGCATACAAAATTTAACTTATGGCTAAAAATGGTTTCTAATAATATGATACCCAATACCTTCCTTAGGATTACTTTCCTACAGTGCAATTAGAATTTGTGAATTATGTTACCTAAAACTGGTTCATAAATTTGGGTGGAAAGGCTTCCCATGTACTAGAGGGTCATGTGATAACACTGAGCAATGACTGATACTGCAGCTCTTAGGAATACTCCAGTATTCATTCAAAGAAATCACATTTACCTTACCAAGGATACAAAAGCAAGAAAGCTACTTCACAAGAGACTTTGGAAGATACAAAGATATTTCTGGCTGCAAAAATGCATTCTGGTATCCAAGCAGTGTTTTACCAACAAGAGAAAGTGATTTCAGAGTTGCAGATGTTCCCAGTGGCCATCAGTGCTGGTGGGAGCAGCAATGAGGGCTCTGCTCCCAGCAGGAAGGAGCGGAGGTAACGCTCCCCACAGCCTGCTCACCTTGGTCCTGACTGCTGGAACCTCTGGGCACCCCAACAGATGTGTAGAAAAAGGACAGTGGGGAAAGTGCTCTAACAAGGAAAGCTTTATTTCTCAAAGCAGCCCCTCCATCCAAAGCAAGCAGCCCTGAGGAGCTCCTTACCGGAGATCCAGGCCAGCCTCCTTCCACAGAATGTCCATCAAGCGCAGAATCTGCAGCGTCAGCATGTCCTGCCGGAGATCTGCAACGAGAGGTGACACCACTGCTTCAGCTCCTCACACTTCCTCCAGCTCCCAAGGCCTTCAGAAAAAGGGATCTAAAAATACTCCCTCAGCTAAGGGTTAAAGTGGTATTAATCATAATTGCATCCTGACTGGCAGTGTCCGTGCTTGGAAATTCAGTCAGAAGGTGCTTAATTTGTTTACTGATGTCAGAGTAATCCATGTTTACATGATGACAATGCAGAATAATACCAAATAACTCAAGTGCAAACATGCAGTGAAGAAGGAAAAGGAAAAATGGAAAGTTTCTAGTATTGCTTACCGTCACCATTTTTAAAGATGATTCCTACAAGATCTCCTCCAAACATTTTGTTGTTGTACACTATCCAGAGAGGCTTCATTTTAGAATCCATATATCTACACTTCTCAACACTGGAAGAAAACATGACAGAAGTCCTAGTCAAATAGGAATAATTCACCTGAAAAGATCTAAACATGGTTCAGAACATAAGAGAACAGGTAGACTTCCAGTCTGGAAGTACTTAAATGCTCTGTCTGCTTTCATTCTGCTGCTATGTCATGAGCACTCACCAAGCTGTGAAGGCATTTGTAACATGTGGAATGTATTTGATACCAACTGGTGAATATATCTCTACTTCTTAAATCAAGCACCCTCATTGTCAGAGAAAATAGTTTCCTTTATATTCTTTCCCATGAATTTTTAGACTTTATATTTAAATGCTGTAGAAGGTTTTAGTAGCCTTTGTGCTTATTGTAAAAAACAGAAGCCAGGAATGCAATCAAATTCACTTTTAGGCTTACATTTAAATATGTGTAGCCATGATAATGCATTGACTAAGACAGTATTAAGTGTCATGGTGGATCACAAAAGTCTTCTAATTTAACTGATAGCTTAACCTCAGAAGATGCCCAGCAGAGCTTCTGTCACTACAGGACAAGTTCCCTGTGGCAGCACGTGCTGAACAATGCAGCCAGAGAAGTTCAGACACGAATGTGTTCCTGCTCTACTGTTTCCATGCAAAGCTGAGGTGAAATTGCACTCATTCTTTACTTACTGCAGCTCTGAGAGTATAACAGAAGGATTCAGAGGAGACTGGAGGTCAGAAAGTGCTTCTCTGTAAGCATTTTGTTTCAAACACGCATGCATTGCATCTTTGCCTTTTGCTTTGCTTTGCTTCATGGCATTCAGCTTAATTAGACTATTTAAAGTCTTCATTTTATTGAGGGCTTCCACCTGAAAGAGATATTTTATCACTAAGAGTTACTACTTTTATTTGAGATGTAAGGAAATGTGAAATCCCCTTTCACAACAAAACCAAGTATTAAATAATTCTACAACTTTTTAAAAATGGAAATAATGGATGGAAATTAAGTTGCTCATGTTTCAGAAATACCATTTTCATAATTAACAGAGACACTGATGAGATGAAAGCTCCTAAACTTTGAGTTACTTTTAAAAGCATGACTTAACATTTCCAAAAAAATGAATGAGGCATTTTAATGTATGACACATTAACACAAATTCCTTCTTCAAAGTACAAGTTTTAGTTCCCTATTTCAACCAAGCACATAACATAGGTGTCCCCTAGGCATACAGAAGTAACAGAAATACAGATTATTTCATACTCTAACAAACTGAGACATTGCAGGAGATGAGCTGTGGATGCAGATACTTCATTGTTCACATTAGGTTGCATCCAACAAGGAATGACCATGTGACCACTTACATGAGACAATTTTCAGAGAACAAAGTCTTAAATGTGTGTCATTAAAATCCTGCTGAAGTCAGGCAGAACACAAAAGCTTTAATTGGCTAAGGTGTTTAAAATCATAGCATCTCAACTAAGCTAAGTTTTTACCTTAGAAGCATGTAAAAAGTCAAGGCAATTATTTGCAACAATACAGGTGGACTTAACTCCTTTTTGCCCTTCTGTTTTGCAAAGTTTTTTACTGTTCCAAAATCTCTAAGGAAATTGGTGATGTAAATGTGTAATACTGACAGAGCAGAGCCCTTTGACAAAATAGCACATACAGCAAATACATCTTCTACATCTAAGCAACTTTTTGACCAAATAACAACTCTAACAACCTTCTAACTCTTCTAACAACCAGCTGTGCTTGCACCAGTAAGGTGCTGAGCAATACACAGATTCTGGAGCAAACAGCAGCACTGTAACAATTATGAAAGCTCTTTTCTATACAAGGAAGCTTTAGCCTGACTTACAAGCTGCTGAGTCAAAACTCACCCCTCCCACAGCCTGAACCCTGCCAGGCAGGATGCTGTGGAAATTGTATGGAGTTTGATTATAAAACTGGGCAGTGGAGAGCTGCCAGGTCAGCCATCTGTCAAAACCAAAAGGACTCTGCTTTTCCACTATTCTAGGAGCTGTACAAACATCAGTGACAAGGGAACAAAATGGAACCTGTGTTGTACAAACAGGAACTTTTTGAAGTATTTCTACTTTGAATTTCTTCCGTGTTTGCACAGTTGGGAATTTTTTTGCCCCTTCTTTGATTGTACTGACATTTGCTTCCTGTAAAGTGCACAAAAACTTTACTGACCTTACATCTATTGCTTAAAGCATTTCACCACCTACTCTTTTCATGATTTTGACAATGCTAACGAGCATAAATGGAAGAGATGGTCTTTTCCATGTCCTGTGAGCTGCAGCAATAAAGAGCACAACAGAACATCCCTGTTCCAAATGCTCCCAAAGCAGTTTCAATGCAGACAAACACCACCATCACCTACTCATCCACTGAGTGAAACTCCGTGGCCTGATACTGTAAATACTTCAACTCCAAAGAGAGACAAATTTTCAAATATTTTTAAGATCACAATCTAAATTAACTCACTAAAACCACATTAGAGACTTCAAACATGATTTGTGAGTGTCTCTTAGTGATCTGGTGATACAATTATTAGTGCTTTCAAAAGCAAACCTCTCGTACTTATGAGGGTATTTAAAAGCAAACATATCTCTCCTTTGTTCTCTCTTTTTGTGTGTGTATGTGTGTGTGTAAATGAAAGACCTATATTAACACT
Source organism: Fringilla coelebs (assembly GCF_963513975.1). Lineage (NCBI taxonomy): Eukaryota > Metazoa > Chordata > Aves > Passeriformes > Fringillidae > Fringilla > Fringilla coelebs. Next base: position 1,189,366 of record NC_140036.1, on the reverse strand, counting down.
GAAATGAGTATTTGGGTAATTTGCAACACCTTTTAACAAAAGCAAAAACTGCAGGAAGTAGTCCTGGAGTAATCTAAGTAAAATTTTGAAAAAGCTACCCTTACAGGAAGAAAAACTTCCTGAAATGCACAGAAGCTCTTCTCCAGTTAATCCAGAGTCTCTTGTGTCCAGAATACACAGACAGTGCTGAAGGTGTCTCTCCCTGAGGCCCCTCAGCCCTGGCTTCCTTCTGTGCCATGAAGGCTGCTCCCTCACTCAGCCCTTTTAATTCCCTGTCTCACTCACACCTCCTTCTCCTCCACACTGCCCAACTTTTTCAAGGCAGCCAATACCCACCTAGGAGCAATGGAGTAAGTATGGGAGTTCCAGGCTTGGATAGGTCAGGGTGACAGGAAAGGGAAGGCAGTCCCTACCTGTTTAGCCAGCACTTTCATGTGAGCCACGCTGCCCCTGCAGTAAGCCTCCAGGATCAGCCCAAATTGCACCGACACGGCGGGGATGTGAACCTCTGACCTGCCGGGGGAAAAGCTGCTCAGCAGAGCACAGCATCCACACAACTGCATCCTTCCAGCCACTCAGAAACCCCAAACAAACACAAACCCCATAACAGTAAAACCCTCCTTGGGCACATCAAACATTAAAACACCTGATGGTCATGTAGCTGAAACTGGCCAGATTTCCGGTGAGATGCCAGAAGCCCTCAGCGCTGGAGACAACGAGGACAGGCCAGCTTGGGTGCAGGCTCCTTGTTTCCAGCCCAGGACTGCTCTGGGGGCTCATGCCAAGAGGTGCTGATGAACACCTGCTTCAGGACCCCCTTTTATTCAGAGCAGCTCTGAGAAGTCACTGAAGGGCTGACTTTAAACCACACATTCTCCAACCTTTGTAAGGGAAAAGCCCAATTTGCCCGAAGGAGAACACTTTGAAACAAACCACTGAACTTTGTATCAGAGCCAATTATCCTCCAAAACATTTTCATGTAACACTTGCTCTTTTTAGCTAGAAATATTTAAATTAATTGTGTTCTAAAGACAGAATCAACCTATCCAACCTATTCCAGTCCATTCTACAAGGCTTTTGCCATTCATGAAACTGCTCATCGAAAGTAGCAAGAATACACAGAACAGCTTTTACTTTCTCTTAGACTTGCAACAATAATAATTTTTCCCAACTGTGAGATATAAATATTATTCTTTTACTGCACCCACAGCCAAAACAAACACTGGGGTATTTACAAACCTAACTCATCAGGTAGTCAGAGCTGAATGCAGTTTGGAATACTTTCATCCAAGGATAGATTACAGACCACTCTAATTTATTTTTAATGAGAAGTCTGATCCATAGATGCCAAAAATAAACAAACAGAGTTGTGGGCATTATGATAATGGCTCATTTAGAAAAATCCTCACGAAATCATACAATCAGGCTCAATAGTTTCAGAAAGATGAAAGGAAAATCTCCTACCTCAGGTGCCAGAACAACATCTGTCCTATTCTCCGATTGCCGAGCGCTCTTTCCAGGAGAAACCTGGACAGTGCACAGTCCAGAAAAGGCTCATACTTCAGGACTTGCACAAGTTGGAGAAGATACTGAGAGAGCTCTTCATCACTAGAATGAGGCACATAAAAGCAGTTAGTAAGAGAGTAGCTAGATTAGTGGTATTTCAGAAATTCAGGTGCATATGACAAACCCAAGAGTTACAGGATTTGGTTCAATACCAAGAGTGTCTCCCAATTTTTCCATCACACAAAGAAGGACAACACACAGCTTAGTGCAACTTCCAGATGGAAGTAATTCCAGATGCATTCTTAGGAGAGAATTCTAAGCAGCCAAATTTCTTGTTTGGATTTGAAAGAAGTCAAAATAATTTTTTTTTTACGCCAAATGTCTATCCTTGACCATTAAAAATTACTCACTAAACTATTCACCACAGAGACTTCAGAATTCAAGGACAGGAAATGTGCAGTAATGATAATGTTACACAAGTCCTGCCCTAGGTTACAGAGGAGAGCAAATGAAATGCAATAAGGGAAGAACTGCAGAGAATGAAGAACTCTGTGAATCAAAACCAAATCAGTAATTCTCTGATTATTTATTGCATGCTGCAGCTCACATTCCTATTAAATGTTAGAGCAGACTGGAGGTGGCTGGGTGCCAGGAGTTACAGTACTTGACTCCAGGAATATTTCTCCCTTTGTTATTAAAACTCTCAGAGATTCTCGCTCCCCTTGCCCAAGAAAGGGATGAACACCCAGTCCTCTCTGGGACAAAGGTGCACTGGTGTTCTCTTGCAACATGGAAAATAATCATAATTTCCTACAAGGTGTCAGAATAGGTGGTTTTATTTAGCTGCCAGTGAGCCTGCCCAGAAATCAGACTGCTTTATTTGGCCACCTGTTCATGGCAGGCAGTGTGTTCAGCTCTTCCCTCTTGGGGTTCTTTTGTCCTGTGAGCAAAAAGAATGGCGTTTGGCACCCCAGAAACCCTCACCTACCTCATCTGCCTCAAACACCCCACTGCATATTCCCTGACGTACTGGTCGGGGTAGTTGAAATCCAGCAGCTCCAAAGCCTCCCTGGGCAGCAGCTTGGGCCAGATCTGCAGGAGGGCCTGGAGCTGTTCAAAAAAAAGGTGACAGGTAAGGACACAGGTGGGTCTCACTGCTCATAAAGGCACTCAAATGAACAGAGGATGGTGACCAGCTGGCATGGGATGGAGGGAGAAAAATCATTTGGGGTAACTGGGCCCACTTCTGATTATGCTTCTTCCTCTTTAAAATGATGCAGATTATTTTTAGTCTGAAAAACCCATTTCTTCACATGTAGACACAATTCCCAGTAAAGAAAAATTAGGCAACACCAGATATGTATGGTTTAAAAACAGAAATTCATTAAAATGAAGATGTTTTGTAAGGGCTCTCATAAATATATAACCATTTTGCTAACAGTTAAAGTTTTCTACTAAGGATAAAAAAAAAGGGTTTTTTGAGAGAGAGCTTTCTTTACCAAAAATATTTGACGACCTCCAGTGATGGAGCCTTTTTGAACATTCACTGTGAATATTAATGAGCTTAAATTGAAAAAAAAAAAAAAAAGAGTCAGGTTAGATATTAAAACAAATAAAGAATCTCTAGATTGATGCAATAATGTGCTGGAAAAAAATTACAGAATGCAGCGATGCATAAATTTGGACTACCAAAAAGAACAACATTTAGAGGCCTCACAAAATAACTGATTTTATTGCATTGTTATGAAGCTCACAGCTACCTGCTGAGAGCAATATGTATAGAGTTGTATCACTGAAAGAGGGCACTATAGATACAAATAAACACTTTCATGCACATTAATATAAATGCATATTAGTATAAATTCAGTGTATCAACAGCACAAGATGTTTCTTTCTGTAGGAACAAGTCATGATAATAATACCATTCCCTACAAATTAGATAACACAGGTTATTTTATATTTCAATAGCAAGTTATAAAAGCTGAATAATTAAGATCTTGTTTTTCTCCTGATTTCATAATGACTTTACAGCAGTGAAAAACCTTTATTTCTACTCTGTCACCTATCAACTCCTGGTCCCAGTTCCAGTAGGACAAACATGAGTTCACACTCTCAGTCCACATTTAACAGGCATGTTCATAACACCATTTATACACCTTGGGGGCAGATTCTGAACTGAGCCATCAGTTTTGTGAAATCCAGAAGGCAAGAAATGGGCATGAATCACATCACAAAGACAGGGCTGTGCTGAAACTCCACAAGTGGAGGAAAGGATCAACTAAGCCATGGCAAATACAGGTATGGACACATGATGTAAAATAAAACTAAAGCTGTTTTAAGCATAGATGTCACATTCCCACAGGAAAATACACTCAAAAATACACACAAAAATCTACTGACCCATCAAGGATCAGTGATGCCAGTCCTGACTGCAGCCACCAGCATTTCCATAGCAGGACCACTGGCACTGAAACTCTGCAGGCAATATAACCCTGAGCACATATTTAATACACAAGGCAGACACTGAAAATGCAAACAGCAGCTCTGCCTGTCAGTCACAGACTCCAAAACAAAACTATCAGAATTTCTACACAATCTACGGTAAATCAGGTGCAGAACCAGCACAAATATAGAGCTTTTTTGTTAATACTGAATGAGTGAAATGCAGAAACTGAAACAGTCTGAAAAGATGAGCTCATGTGGCCCCACATGCCTCGTACATCAGGCAGTAAAGGTCATGGTCCACAGCATGTACATTTACTGGGAAGAAGATTTGAAAATGCAGAGCTCCTCCCTTTGCTGGAATCATTGCACAGGTGGTTACAATGAGAATGAACAATGCATGTTTCAGAGAAAACTTGAATTTGGCCTTGGTGTATCAATATTTTCTTCTGTAAAGAAATAACCATAACTTCTTCCCTAAGAAGACTGTATGAGACAATACAACTAAGTCCAGGCCAGTATTTTTATTCCAATTATTTCCAGTTGTCCTTTCTCTACTTCTCATTAATGATGGTGCCACTTCACTGAAAGCAAGTGGATTTAAAAAAAAATTTCTTTTAATGTTTTTGTTTTAATTCTGCTTCGAGAATAAATACTGCCTGAGAATTCTCGTAACAAGTTCTGCCACCCTGCTACTCTGCTGAGCAGGGAGCCTTTGGCAGCAGTAAGAGCAATTCCTTCAGTGCAACCATTCTGCTAAAATCCTGCAAATCCAACAGGGGCTTGGGAAAGAATGGAAAATAATTCAGGAAAGCTGCTTGAATCCACTGAACATAACTGCAGGGACCACTGAACTAACAGATTAAAGATAATCTACAATCAAATACGAGAGAGTCCATTTCTAAAAGAGCCTTACTATTTTTAAGCTGCATTAATAAAAACAGGAATACAGTTATTAAGTCCATTTGCTTACAAACAGCCGGTGTTTGATTGCTTTTTCTTGTAAACAGCTAATGTTTGATTGCTTCTTAGAGTTTTGTTGCTTTGTTGTATTTGTGTTAGGGGTTTCTTGAAGTGTCAAGACTTACTGCAATACATCTAAATATGGGCATTGAAACAACTTTTGGTACAAAAGCACATGGTAGCAGACAACTACAGCTACTACAGCAAGTATTTAATTTGAATGGGAAGTAAATTATAAATCCTGATCATTTTGGAATTCCTAAAATTAATGAGGCTGTCTTGCCTTACCTGAAAAGGTAAATCATTAGGAGTCTATGTAGTACAGAAATATTCTGCATGTTTAAGGTAAGATCTCATTTTTCAGAGAGACTTTCCATGCTGCCAAAACCAATATTATGATATAAACTGCACTATTGTCTATAGATAAGCAAACATAAACACTATATTCCTTCCAGAAAGTACACAGTAACAAGACAAAAACATATTTTCAGCCATCTGTTCAAATAAAAAGTTTAATGCAAATATAATATTTAATGTTTCTAAGTGTAAAGGACTTTGAGCTGTCAGCTAATATCCTACTCCAAGTAAGTTTTCAGAACTGCCACCATGGGCCATATTTAAAGCTCCAGAACTCAGAATGCCTTTTCCTTGACATATTTTAGGGTGCAAACAAGTGCCTGCTTGTATTTCTACAGTTTTGATTTGCAGATAACTTTTAATAATGAACAATAAATTCAGAAGTAATGGAACTACTAAGGAATGGGATTCTTGCACGTGAAAGAACACAAGTGAGCAAGGTGCTCCATTTTGTTAGTATAGTGTTCATGGCACAGACAAGGAGCTGGGGTGAAATTCCATTTATTTTCAGAAGTTCACAGAACTTACACATCTAGCTGGGAGGAAGGATGTAGCAGAAAATGAACTCTCTGCTGGAGCACAATAAGAGCCTGGCTGGATAATCACAAAAATCACATAATGGATAGACAGAAGATAGATTTTCATGGAGTGACTGCCTTTTCTTCCAAGAACACTTAACTTGGAACAGGTGAAGGTCAGAATACTAAGGGGCAATAGAGTTTTCTACCCTCAGTCATAATCCTTCACAGCAAATGCTTTTTAGCTCCAAGTTTATAATAATCAAAAAAGGTAGTTGAAAATTTTTAAAATGAGACTTGGGGAACACCATGCACATTATCTCAGTGGTCTTGGTCAGTGGTCTGACCAAGAGGGTGAGCATCATTTATATCTGAATTCTGTCAGGAAGACCAGAACAACACCAGTGCTTGGTAACTTGGGCCAGACTTCATAATCTGGCTCAAACTTCACTGTACACAATCTGACTAAAACACTTCAATTCCAATCCAGAAACCTGTTACTTTATTACTTTTAAAACCAGTCTATCAAGCAGGGATGGTCTTACTATGAGCTCATATAATTTTTCCTGTATTAAAGTTCAAACTATTCTCAAAAAGTGCCCCAAGAGTTGGATTCTATTTGGGTAAATACAGCAAAAGGCAGCAACACCAACTTCTTTACAGTGTAGTGAAATACCCTTGCACATCTGTGCAGCAAACAAATGAATCAATTTTACTGAAAATGCACCTTGTATCACAGCACCAGCCCCACATCCTTAAAAGTTATTTTAAAGAGACCATTTGGTCCAAGAGACAAGATGAGAATGATGTTTTTTGTAGCACTGGTGGGTCTCACATCTCTTTGAGAAGCTATCTGTCTGCCTTGGTGAGTTTTAATTACCCAGTCTGAGATCTGGATTTTATAGTAGCTTAACAATTTTCACAAGAAGTTTTATTTCAGATCTTGATTTACAAAGTTTTTTTTAGAAGAGCCTTATAAAAAACATTCTTGCTGTGAGGGTGGTCAAGCACTGGACTTTTTTGCCCAGAGCCTGAGGAGTCTCCACTGGTGGAGGTACTCCCAACTCAGCTGGACACAGCCCAGCTCAGGCTGACCGTGCTGGAGCATGGGGCTGCGCTGGATGAGTCTGGGAAATTCGTGCTTTTACCATCAAATTTGAGCACAAGGTTTAAACATCAGCCTGTATAAATATCCACTGTGCTTTTCTTGTCATTCAGAGGACCCCTGAAATGCATTTTGGTTTTGGTTTATGGAGCTTTTTTTGAGAGAATAAGTTCTTTACGTGTCCAGGCTGCAGAAGTTAGACACTGAGCTCCAGCTTGCACAACAGCACCACTTCAAACCGGCTACACTTGGGAAAGAAATCCTATTTTCTGATGATTTAATTGAAGCTTTTTGCCCCACCAACGTTGTCTTTTCCCTTACCTGAGCAACGTCTTCAAGTTTGTTCCACTTTAAAGAGAGCAGCAGTTTTGGCAACGATTGTGGGAAATTTTCACGACAGTCATATCGCAAAGTCCAAATGAGATCCATCTCATTTTCACAAAGCTGAGACAAAGGATCTCTTTCCATTATATCTTTTAGCACAACATAAAACTTCTTACCACCTCGACCCTAGGAAATGAGACATGTATAATGGGATAAATTCACTAAGAGTCTGGTATGGTACCTCAAATACCAGCAACACTCCAGCAGAAAGAACACCAGAAAAAAGCTCATGAAACACAGGGAAATGACCACTGTGCCTTTCCTTACTGTAGACACTGTAAGTAACAGATTCCAAATGCAGTGTGCAGAACTTTCTGAAAAAATAACTCAACTTTAGGGTTAAGGACGCTAGATGGCAATATTTCTGTTTTCCAACTCCAACATGAAGCACTCTCGTTTAGGATGCATATACTTTCTTCTATTTTTCAAATGAGCAAATTTAGATACATAAATAATAATTTCTTCTCGTTAGCAAGAAAAAAATACTTTTGCAACAATCAAAAGAAAACACATTTGCAAAGTAGACAGACATTTATTTTGGTCTTCTAGTCCTAAATTGTTTTTCAGCTCTAATGTAAATCTTAGCTGTCTTCCAAATCCAGAGTATGTAAAGCTTTTTGACAAAATATAGACAAGTCCAAAATATATTGGGAAAAGCAGATATATATCTGAATTTTAAAGCAGTTCATCAAAGTGAATTATATAAGAAAACAGAGCCAGTAGAATTGCTATTTGAGCAGTTGACTTATTTATTTCTAGACTGATGCAGAAGATAAGAACCAAATAAACCGAGAAAATTAATTTAAAAGTAGTCTTTAGATGATGCTCACCGCCATTGCAGCATTGTCACTGTTTCTTGCAATCTCAGCTGCCTTTTCAAGTATCTGCAAGAAGTTGGTTTAAAATACATTAGATTTAACCCCAAATCTGACCACATTGCTAGAAAAAGCATTACAGAAAAGAAGCAGGTAAGGAGATATTGCTATCTTTTAGGTAGTTTTGTATATCCAGTGGCATAATGTGGACTTGTGTGCAGTGTCCCCCTTCTCACCTGCAGGACTAGGGAGATCAGGAACAGCAGTGCTTAGGATCACCTCCATTATTTCCTTTTTCATCACTCCTGGGCTAAATTAAACAGCCTTCTGACAACATCTTGCTGTCTATTTCTGCATTTCCTCCTTATTTTTCACCACAGAAAATCAGTTCTTCAACTCTAAGTTATCCTTTGCTTTCTCATCTCTACTTGTGCAGTTTCCAAGGGCACTGTTTCCATGCCCATGGATCCTTCTAGCCCTCAATCCCAGTAAGATTCCACAAGCCCAGTCCTTTCACCATGCTCTAAGACTGCCCATATGATCTCACTCAGTGTGTCCATGCACTTCTCTAGATCTTGGATCTCCTCTCCTTTTTTATTTTTTTCCTTTTGAACATCTGACTTGGTTTTTGAAGTTCAGGCAATAACCCATAATGGAGAATTAAGTCTAGAAGTAAATGCAGTTCTTCAAAGTGCATTCTGCACATTACTGCAACCAAGGCAGGTGTTACAATGCTGAGCTGGCCAGGTATGTCTGTCCACAGCTGTCAGATGCTGCTGCTTTGAGGAACAAGTAATGAAATAAAATCTCAATGAATAAAAAAGTCTAAGGAACTCCAGCATCTCCTTTCCCTGAGAGCTCTGCCTCTCCTGTCGCCCAGGAATAGAACAGCACCCAGCTGGTCTGGGAGTCACAGGTCCATCAAGACTTGTGTTGTCTTTACTCAGACAACACGAGAAACAACAAAAGACTGCAATAATCAGAGCATAAATACCCAGCAGCGAAAATCCCTGGAAAGGCATCCTAACTTGTTTTATTTCTCTTCTCTATATGAAACTCTCATTAATATCATGTATTACATCTGCTACTTGGCTACAAAGCTTATTTACATACTGTGTGTGAAAACATGCATAAACAAAACCACAGTGTCCTAATTCTACGTTTGATTCTCTCCTCCCCCTGCTTTGCAGAGTTACTCTGTGTGCAAATAAAATTTCAAAGTCTTTGCAAGTCCAGCTTTGTTCACGTGAACCCGAGCCCCATGATGTGCCTGCAGCACTGGCCATGGACCAGCCCCACACATGGCTCTTGTCTCAGACAAGTTTCTTATCCCTGCTCCAGGCTCTTCTGCTCCCTCAGCCCCAAAAAGCTCCTCGGTGTGCAAGCAGCATTGCACAGCTTGCTGTGCAAGCAGGTTGATGAGATGATTGAAAAGATTAATCTATTTTTAAACATTATGGGGCTCAAAACACAAATCTGGCTTGTCATTCTTTGTTTTCTTGGCAAAAACCAGCAACAACACCGGGAAAATGAGAAGCAGCCATAGAACAAGCAAGTCTCAGCTGGAGCATTGTGAGAGACAGATCCTCAGCTGATGTAATTCCAGCAGCTGCAACATCACTCCTCATTCAACAGAACCTTCACCAAGAGAATCTTTAGGAGATTGAGTTCAGTGAAGCTGAAAGTCACAAGGGATGAAGACCATTAGACCCTACCTCAATGTCACTACACTCTTTCTCTATTGGCTGCATTCAGCCCAGTTTTAACTTCCTGAGAACTTGGTATTGCAGAGACAAAATAAAGAAACACCAGAGCCAGAACAAATATGTGATTACTAAAGCGACACACTTTTACTTAGTCTGTCTAATATGTACATTAATTTTTTTCTTTAAAAATTAAATACCCATAAGTATAATGAGCAAAACACTTAAAGCAATGCCAAAACTGGATAAAATATGTCTGCCATGAAGCATTAACTGGCCAGCCATAAATAAACAGCAATTGGTCAGTACTGGTTTAGCTCTTACTGCATTTCCAATGCTGTTTGAATAAAAGAAAAAGTACTGTGATGACAAGGAAAGGGAAACACTATTAACCCAAACTTAAACAAAAGAAACCCTGTCTTGTTACTTGATTTCATTTTTATGAACCTTAAATCCCAAATCTGCCTTTGAACAAGATGATAAAACTTGGTAATTTTGGTCTTTTTATTTATGCCTCCCAAAGGTGCAAAATCCTCCAAAAAGCTAAAGAAGCAATTTCTCTAGGTTGTTACTGACTTTCCCCAAACCAAAATTCAGACTAATGTGTAGATGAGTCAAGCCTGACTTTTATAATATATCATTAGCAGTCTGTTTTAAGACTTATTTCATTACTTGTTTCCAGGACTTAGCTTTTTTTGCTAGTTTTTAAACAACTTTCCATCCATCCTTCACACTACAGAAATAACCACGTATATTCCAAATATACACTTCCTTTCTAGACAGATTATCTTCATCTGTAGAAAACTGCAGGGCCACTTCAGTGGATTTAGTCCAAGAGCAGACCTTCAGAAATCCCTTTGCACACAGTGTTAAGAGTCCATTTATCCCTTAAAGGACTTGAGCTCACAGGGCATTGTCCCAAAGAGTGCCTAACACACATTTGTACCAAGAGAGAACAGATCTTTAGAGATCACAGACAAGAACAGTTTGAGGGTTTCCAGAACAGCAGATAAATTTAGCTTTTTGTAAGATCATTCCTACGGGAAACTGATTTGCTTTTGACCTTCAAAAGACCATGTACAGACAACTTTTAAAAGTGTACATCTTCAAAACAGACCCTGAAGTCAAGCACTGCCACTCATGCAGTGCAAGTTTAACAAACTGCAGTATAGTGACTAAAGGGCAGGAAAAGGGGAATTCACTGGAAAAGGCAGTGCTGAAAGAAAGAAAAACCAGCTATTTCCACATAAGCATTCATGACTGCTCTTTAGCACATCCCTTACCTTATCAAAGGGAGGGTAATTAATAGGCTGTTTTGAATATTCCTGAAATCTAATGTGCAAAGCTGTTGCATTTTCAGTGTAAGGGTTGGTCTGGACGGTTCCCATGGGATTCAACATTTCTTCAAGTTCATCTGAAACACAGACAGAGCAGTTAATATTACAGGCCAGCATGCAGTAAGAAATCACTTATAAAATAGACAGAGCATGTTTTTCTGCACAGCACTTTTAGTGCAATGCTCTGTATTTCCAGCATAACCTGCCACCTGCATTCCCAAATGTTAGATTATCAACCCATGAGATTTCCTAAAGGAAACATAACAGTCCAGGGAAGCTGAGCTATCCCTACACTGAAACAAATCCCAGTGAGATCTGCAGCTTCTGTAAAGCAGGACACACTCTCTGGATCAAATGGAGAGCAGAGCTTCAGGCCAGCCAGCTGGGACAGCGCTCCTCAGGATGGAATCAGAATGACATGAGGCTCCAACACTCCCACTAATTGATCTCAATATCAGGGAACAAGACAAAATTCCAATTCACAATTTTTGCTGATGCAAATATTATCACTTACATTATAATAAATCTATTCAATTTGGGGTGCAAGGCACAGGGACCAAATGAAACCTAAACTGTACCTTAAAAGCAAGTAAAACCAGATATAAACATGCATCTATTTCATGTGGTTTTCCTTCCATAACAGATGAAACTTTTAGAACACTACTTCTTGCTCTTGCTCTTTCCTGCTAAACAACACTTTTAGGAAAGAGATTAAAATGTTGTATATATACCCACATAAAAATTACAAGTATAAAGAGATTTTTACAAGACAACTGAACATGCATACAGGAAATATTCTGCTATTGGATCCCACTCTCTCCCACACCCAAAGTCAAATCTGAAAAGCTGAGGTTTACCAGGAAATGATGACCAGCTGTGCAGTACCAGTTCTCCATTCCTCAAGTGTCCTTTATAATCAAACACCATGGTATTTACCCAGGCTACAGGATAATGCTGCCAAAGGAAAGAATTGTCATATGGAAATGAAGATGCCAGCAAATGTTACTATACAGAAAACACTGCAAATACATAAAATGGAGAGGGTGGCTTGGAGTTTTTTCAAATGGTAATACCTTTCAAAAAAGAAATTAATCACTGAGAAGTATCAAAAGTTTTCATACCAAGATGTGCAATTCTTAATACATACACTGCTTTTATTATCTTTTCATTTTGCATTTCTTGAGCACTAAAGTGAGGACAAGGAAAGATTTCTGGATGCTCATTTTGATATAATTAGGAGGTCACTCAAGAAAAACAAATGAGATAATTACCACTTTTCCTGCTTTCCTAATGGTTTGGTATTTGGAAGGATTCATTGCCTTGGTGGACTTTTTCGTTTTCATCTTATCCATGACAGCATAAACAGCAAAGCAGAGCCTTGCCATCCTTGGCAGATCACAGACATTGATTTCAAACTCCAGCACTTCATTCCAAACGTGGTCACTTCTCCCAGATATTTCTGTGCTCACAATTGTTTTACAAAGGAGCTCTGTGCCATGGAACAGACCAGCCCTAACATGAACCTGCCATAAAGAAATGAGAGGTTTTAAGCTTGTCACAGAACCTACAGAATTCTGCATAGAAGAATAATATACAGAACACACACATATATTAATTCCATCAAACAAACAACTAAGCACAGTAAAGAAGTTAAGACTGATTTTCTGAATACAAATTAAAATCTCCAAGTAGAACCAATTTGTGCTTCTAAATGAGAAATGTTTGGGGGAGAAATGTTTTTTCAGCTTAAGAAAAAACTCACTTTTCATTCAAACTATTTCTAAAAATGTACAGAGGGAACATTGCTGACCCTAACATCAGGAGTCACCTGTAATATTAATAACAATGTGCAAGATTTCCAGGGTTTGCTTTGTCTTTAGTACCCAGAAACCAACAAAACCAGGTAACTTGAACAATTAAAATAAGGATCAGGAAAGGAGAAGGACAACTAGACAAAGAAGCTGGAGTTACTGGCACTGAAATTAAACTCATTACAGGTCAATGCTAAGATGTTTTTCTGTCATTTCTTCATTTTTCTGCTTCATTTCTACATTTCTGTTCAATACATATACACACAGAAAACTGCAGAGTGAAATGTGCCAACTTCTTTTAGGTAGCCTTCCAAAATATCAGTGAGAGAGAGACACAGAGAGAGAAAAACCCACAAATGTAATCTTTTGGCTCAACACCAAAAAGAAATCCTCAATGTTAAATGTGTAAAAGTGATCTGATGTTTCAGGATCCCTCTGCTCCTGAATCAACCTTCCCCACATTCCCTTTAAGCTATCATAACATTGCTGAGCACTGCAATGGAAAGAGAGAGAGATTAAATTTGATAGTGGCTTTGGGTAAAAAAATAATTCACCCCTCTAATTCTATGACTTCTGATCCTGCTAATGTAAGGGTTTGAACCCCAATTTTTTTCTTTTCATTCTGACATGCCCCTTTTTGAATGAAATGGTGTGTACTGATGGGGTAGCCAAAGACCAAGAGGAAAGAAAAGCAATTTTCAATGTCATGTATTTGGAAAATGGGCTGTTGGACTGCTGGGTGAGGTCACTTGTGCCCTAGGTGGATGTCCCCAACCCAGCTCCCACTGGGGCAGTGCTACCCAGCTGACAAATGTTTTGTTCCCCACTACAAACACTGCATTTGTGAACCTTGGTGGTGGGTTCAGCAGAAATGGATGAATATTGGCTTATCCACAGCACAGTGGGGCTAAAGGAACAATGGCAGTGAATTAAACAGCCTTAGAATCGGGACTGGAAAACAAATACACTCTCAATACTGACAATTTTGTAACACTGTAGACAGACAAGGCAGGGAAACATGCACAGGTTTGCAGTGTCACAGCATTCATTCTTGTCCTAGTTACCCACAGGACTTGTAATTTTTCAAGACTGAAAAGCATTCAAAATACTAAATAACATTTAGATGGTGCCCACAGGTGCCAGTATGAAAGAACTGCCCATTTTTCCTGTTTCTTCTCAAGCTTAGAAAATACTTTGATTGTTTTTCTCCTAAAAGCATACTGAAATTAACCAAATGTCACTTTTCTAAGCATGAAAAAACCCACCCTAGAAACTCCTGATAACTATGTTCCTTCCAGAATCCACCAGCTCTTTTATCTTTCCTTTTAAAAAATTAAGGGTCTACAGAACAGGGCTAAGAAGATATTGGAACTACCTAAATAATGGTTTAGACAAAAAGGAGTGAAACATCTGGATTTGTAGCCATCAATTTCCACAACCACAGTGTCTCAGGTATTAAAATGTAACTATGGCTCATTTATCTGTAATGAAGAACTTCTTTTTAGTGTTGACCAAAATGTAGGATTGCTAATTTACAAGATTGTAACAACAGTTTTGAAAGAAAAAAATCCACCAAGTATCCTGAATATAACATGAGAACAGCAAATATCAATGGTTAACTAGGTATCTTCCTTATCTACAGGATTGGCTACACAATTTACTGATTTCTGAACAAAATAATGGAGTTTAATGTTGTTCTACCTCACAGGCAAGTGTTTTGTAAGGCATTAAAGTAGCTGTGCAATAAATTCCCACGTGTTAACAACTTGTGGTCTGTACAGCAGTCAGTAGCCCAGTCATGTATATTTTTACAGGAAATGATACTCCAGCTTTCTTTCTTTGTGTTCCTCATGTGTAGAAAATAAAAGACAGATTGTATAGAAGCACACAGTCCAAGTTCAGACATACAGAACATATTCAGGACTACAAAAATACCATGTTGCACTTGAAAACATTTAATATTTCATTTACTTGTGTAAGGTGTTTATGACAATCTATTTAGTATGAGCTCATTTCACACCACTATCAGCACTTTAGATAAACCATGTTGTAAAAAAATCAAATACCAATGAACACTTATGTCATACTGGCACAATGATTGCAATGTTCCAATGCACAAATCCAGCTTCAGACAATAAAGGAATATTTTAGCAATAAAGCCAGATTTTGACCAATGCTACCAATTCAACTGGGAATAATTTAAAATGCTGAAATCTGTATGATTTTGAGTTTACTTAGCATTAAAATCATTAAAACGATGAACAGAATGTCTTCTGATACCAGACACAGTTACTTACTTTGGCATTTTCTTCTGTGTTTAGTTTATTGCCCTTTAATAGAATAATCTTGAAAGGGTTGGAAATATCCCAGACACTCTAAGAAGAGAAACAAAGATACAAGTTCACTCTTCACCACTGTAACATTGAGACCTATTTTGTAAGCCAAGCATTTTAAGCAAAAATATCAAATACAAAGGAAAAAAGTGCAGTTAAAAATATAAATTTGAAATCTTCAAAGATAAATTGGTAAATAGATCATAGCTACAAGAGGAGACAAAGTAAAAACTCAGCTGGAAGAGAGCTGGGGGTGAGAACATACATCATGTACAACATCCTGACAATTCAAAATTTATTGTTCATTCTGAATAACTCCAGAGTGTGTAATAGAGCAAAGACCTCTCCACATTTATGTTTCTGAGGTGAATCTCCCAAGCAAGAGGAGGCTCTGAGTTGAGCCAGGTGACCTCCACTGGAGCAGAGAAGTCACAGCACAAAGCCCAGGGACTGTGATTTATGTGCCACAAGTCACTGCTCCCTCTGGGTATCAGACACTCTCCCCACGAACTCACAGTTGTTGCTCTTGTTTTTTTTGGTGGCAGAGGAAGAGGAAGGTTGGAGGATTTTCGGTTTATGGCAGCTTCTATGGCAATCATCTCCTGCTCACACATCTTCTTTATGGTGCAGCACTCCACCAGGGTCAGCTGGGGAAGGGTCCTGCTCATCACACAGTTGCGGATATACTGAAAGCCCAGGGAAGGAATTGTTAGCAGCCAGCAGACTGTTCCTACAGCAACTTCCAAACCACAGAAACAAAGAATTCATTCCAGAGCTACAAAGGGAATGGTGCTCATGTGTTCTACAACTGCAGAGGGCTGCAGACACGAGGAGGGGGATGTTACTCTTCAGTAATGGGATAGGAGGGATGGGAGGAGGCACCTTTGGGAAAGGCAGCAGGGAATTGTTACATCAAGTTCCAAAAAATTCTGTGTACCTGGAACTGAATTAATGGGTGATCACCAAAGACATATTCCAGCCTTCCACTAACTTGCAGCACGTAGTCAGCAGGATCAACTTCCTCATCTTCTTTTCCATGGATAGTCAAACGTTTTCGGATTGCCAGCTCATTCAGCTTGATGGGATTCATGTTAGGAGACACCTGGAAACTAAATACATCCTAACAAAACACAAGCAGGAATAATGAAGATCAAACTTGTCTTAGGCAGACACACAAGGCTGAAATTGTAGCACACAGAGTAAAACAGATAGAAATAATAACTGCCAAATCCAAACTATTTTAACTGTTAGAGTCTGTATGTTTAGGGCAATCAAAATCACACATATCCTAAAAGCTGCAAGATGCTAATTCCCAAAGTTTTATATTATCAGAAGTACTTTAAAAAACATAGGCCTTTATTTGATTTAGCAGTGATTTAAAGACTGCTAGAGCAATGTATTGATCTGGAATGTTGAATGAGGGAGACAGTAAGTCATGATGCATTTCATAGTATTTAGCAGTACTAGATGTGTTAATTTTTCATCTTTCTGGCCACTAACAAGTTATCCTCTTTTTAAGTATCACTGAACTCAGAAGAAAAAGCTTCAAGTAAGAAAATAGAAGAAACTGTGAGTGTAATTTATGTAGAAAACCACCACCATGTTGGGAGGAGAGCAGAAAAGAGGAGTAGTGGCCAATACCTGTAGCATTCTGAACACAATGTGGAAAGACAGCATTTTTTAAAGAAAGTTTTTAATTAAACCCCTTAGAGACTATCAACCTATTTCCAAAGTATCTCTAATTTTCAAGTGTTCTAAAAAGATAAAGGTAAGAAGGTACTCTCTTTTGTAAATTAAAAAGGAGGTTTAAATTAATTTCAAGTTCCTAAAGTACAAGATCTTCTGTGAAATCTTTCATCTCCCTTCCTCTATATGCTTTGTACAGGTTTATTTGCAAAGGTTGATTCAGGAGGTACTGAGGTTTTGTTGTTTTATGTTTTTCAAGCTTTTTTATTTTTTACTTACATGCCCAATTCTGAAGATGTGAGCACCCTAAACCCAGTTATTGACAAATGTGCAACGTTGTCCGCTTAGATTCTTTTGACTTGTGCTTTGTTTATATAGACTGGTAAGGAGCCAAGCTCCCAATGGAACAAGCAAACTCTGCAGAGTCACAGCAAATTAATTCTGCGTTTTCTCAGTTTCTGCCTGGTTCACAACAGCTTCCCCTTTCAGAAAGCTGCCACAGTGTGAAGGCTTTCTCCTCCTGCCATAACTGCTAGTGGCAGACAGGGAATAACCCTTTCTCTTCACAGGAAGCTGGTGCTCTCTGACAGCTGCCTTGCTCCCCAGATGATCTTAACAGACATGTCATAGAGATGGGGAGCAGTCTCTCCTGCTCCAGAGACAACCATGAAGCCCTTACAGCTCACCCACACCTTCCAGACAAAAGCTACTTCAGTATTTCCTTCTCTCAATCTTGCAGCTGCAAGAATTGACAGAACAGTCCCCACACCTTCCTCTCTTACTCTCCTGGGATGACTCCAGTGCTCAGTGCAAGCAGTAAAGTCTGGAAGTTTGCTCTAAAAAGCAGCTCAGATTTGAACTGTTAATAGCTCTGAAGGTCAGAGCTGGCAGCAGAAGCATTTGAAACATTTGAAATGTCAGCAGCCTAAGCTATTATAGTGCCAGGCAAATACATTCTGCGCAAGCAAGAACTGTTGCACTGCTTTTGTCCTGTCAGCATAGGCATATAGATGCAGTATTTAATCTAGGGCTGAAGATAATCTCACTCCTGGACAACGCAAATTCTCTGTTAAGCTGAAGAGGACTGGAAAATGTTTTGTCATAAAACACCTATGCATTCAACATCAGCTGGGGTTACTGGTGACCCAATTTAGCTTTCACCTCTACATTTAGTGTCTCCAGAGGCAGATGTATGTACCCCTTTAAACCTTTAAAGTTTAAAAAGATAGCGCTAGATAATTCAGCTTTGTAACTAAAATCATCTGAATCATTAGAAAATCAGCCTCTTGCACCTGGGTCAAAATGGACACCAAATCTAGCCTGATGCATTTACACACTTGTAAGATTTTTAAGGTTTCCAATGCTGATCATTCATGGTTCTCCAAAAGAACAGAGTACAAAAAAGGGTAACGGGAATACTGGATTCAAGCACAGTCAGAACAACTGCAACATCATAAAAACTCATGCTAAAACATTTCAGGTTTTCCTGGTAGAAACTAAAGGGAGTTTTATTTTAAAAATAAACTATGGTTTTGCTAGCCTTAATGAAAAGCTAACTCTAAGTCTCAGTGTTTTGGTTTTCTACGTGCATTTCTAGTAAAGGGAATACTGATTGTTCTTTTTTAATTTTTTTTAATTATTTCTCAATCTAATTAGCAGATCAACCTCAAAGATGTTCAGTGAGTCACAGACAGAGACAAGTGTGTTGAACATGGTGCCCACCAATTACCAGCAATCTCTGATGAACTGAGCTTAAAACACAGGAACAGTTGATAAAACAAGACCCGACAACTTTGAATTATGTTTTACATTTAAACAAATGTGAAGTAATGCAGAAGATACAAGTTGTACATTTTGCCTCTAGAAGCTGAACTGTAATTAGACTTTAGAAGTTCAATTCTCAACCGTGGGCTCACATCCTCACTTTCTTTCAAGAGTCAAGGATCTTGCTGAAAGACTTTGCAAACACCATAATGTAAGCACTCTATTTCATTTACATCCTTCAGCAATCCACGCCAATTCAGACCTGGATCAAGCTCATGAAACATAAACAATCATTCCTACCTGGCAGTTATCAAAATGAACAGCCACTACAAGGTTTCCACTGTAGAGCTTGTCTTGGAAGCTCTCTGGGATAACAGGCTCCTGCTCTGGTGGGTAAGTGTGCTTCAACCAGTCCATCCAGGAGAGACCCACAAGTGACTGAATCTTTTCCTCACTGATTCTCCTCATTTTAGCTCGGAAGTCATTCACTTCAGGGTCTTGTAAGGCATCAAACTCATGGAGACCTGAAAGAATTCAAGGAAGCAAAAGGATACACAGCTGTAAAAATACGGCCCATCCCATTTAAACTGTTACTATCTTTAAGTTAAGGTGACACGGGTGGTTTCCTTCAGACATCCCATCCAAAATGGATGCTCACAGCTGAGCTGGGTTCTACACTGTCCTGTGCAGCAGCGTTCTTCCAAAGTTACCTGCACAACTCCCATGCAAGCTGGCATGAGTGTTTATTTTAAACAATGGATCTCCTAGGTACTATGAAGCAGAAAATCCAATCTTACCCTGAATTCAAAGTACTTTGGAAAGTTTTAAGTCTCTCCTCACAAGAGCAAATTTTTAAAAGGACAGCAAATGCATCATAAAGACCACAGAGCAGAAGTACTTTCAAACGATAGGATTTCTTTAATTGCCCAGAAAAATGACATTATCCTTTTAAATTTTTTTTAAAGTCAAAAAAGAAAATCCTCTACTCAAGTCAAAATGACATGACTGAAATTTCTACCAATCCAAGACCAGTATAGCTCCTTTTCCAAACCATGTAAGAACAAATACACTGGGCAAGTCCTGCCTGACCAACTTGGTGGCCTTTTGTGATTGAGTCACATCAGAAAGACAAGGGGATGGCTGTGGATGTGGACTTCTGTAAGGCCTTGGACATGGCCCATAATGTCCTCGTCTCTAAACTGGAAAGAGATGTATTTGATGGGGGACTGAGCAGTGGGTGCGGAATTGGTCAGGTGGGTCACGGTCACCAGCTCAGAGTCCCAACGGACATGAGTGACAGGCAGTGTCCCTCAGGGTGTACTGGCACCGGTGTTATTAACTAGCTTCATTAATGACATGGACAGAGGGACTGAGGGCACTCTCAGCAGAGCTGCAGATGACACCAAGCTGAGGGCTGTGGTGACACACCCAAAGAAGGGGATGTCTGCCACAGCAACCTGGACAAGCTCAAGAAGTGGGCACGGGGGAATCTCACTGAGATTCAACAAGTCAATGCAAGGTCCTGCACCTCGGTCACAGCAACCCCCAGGATGAACACAGGCTGGGGGATGAGCAGATGGGGAGCAGCCCTACCCAGGAGGATTTGGGGGTGCTGGTGGATGAGCTGGACGTGACCTGGCCATGAGCACTCAGGGCCCAGAAAACCAAACATGTCCTGGGCTGCATCTCTGAGGGCAGGTGGGCAGGAGAGGAGATTCTGTCCCTCTTTTCTGCTTTGGTGAGACCCCACCTGCAGTGGGGTGCTACCAGCTCTGGGCCCCCAGCACAGGGGGACAGGGACCTGCTGGAGAGACTCCAGAGGAGCCACAAAGAGGCTCAGAGGGCCGGAGCCCCTCTGCAATGGAGACAGGCTGAGAGAGCCTGGAGAAAAGCAAGATTGGGAAGTTCTTAAATTAAAAGAGGGTAGATTTAGATTATATGTAAAGAAGAAATTTTTTCCAAGGAGGGTGGTGAGACACTGGCACCAGCTGCCCAGAGAGGTGGCAGATGCCTCATCCTGGACACAGTCAAGGTCAGACTGGGCAGGCTCTGAGCAACCTGGTCCAGCTGAACATGTTCCTACCCACAGCAGGGTGGTGGAACGAGGTGACCTTTAAAAGGTCCCTTTCAACCCAAACCATCCCATGTTTCTATGATACAATGGAAAGCTGTGACTTTTTGGTACTTCAGAACATGTAGGGCCTGCCAGTGTCTTTATCTTTACTGGTGAACTTTGAAGGACATTGTCCAAACCACACAAAGCACCCAGCACCTTCTGAGAACAAAGCACTAAGTTTAGAAGCTCAGACAGGAACACATTTTTTTCCCTGCTAAGGTACAGAACAGGGGCTGCTTAAAGCAGGGTCTCACACAGCTCTGATAAACCAAATTTCAGTCACAGAATGTGAATCTCTCCGAATCTGTCAGGATCTGTCTGAATGGTTAAACTGACCAACTGTTTCCATTGTCAGCTCTAACAAATAGGCAGACAATGTACTGCTGAAATCTAAACAAAACCTGCAGTCTTTATAAGAGACCTAACAATGGCTCATTGTTTTAAAACAAGAGGTATGACCTCATATGACCCTGTCAATCTTGATTGTATAACCAAGCAGAGTAGATTTAAAAGCTGAAAATTCTGAAATAACATCAAGAATAAGTTACTGTGAAACCTTTAAAAATAGCTTTTCATTGTTTGATGAAAATTAGTGTCACAATTGAGAGCAAAAGCAAGAATCATTGTTAACCAACTCATACACCATGTATAATAAAATCATCATAATTTCTAGTTCCTTCTGAGTTTCCAGTTTCCTGGTAGGTTATTTATCATAACACTGCTCAAGGATTATGCTGTTCTTCACTTAATAATAATATATACTTTCTCCTCATCTACAAAATAAAATTTGCTCCTGATTGATGTAGTAATACAATGCTGAAATGCAACACAGAAAGTAGCTTTAAATAACTTGCATGTGTTTCATGTTGAGTATTTAAATTCTTTCCAATTATATCAGTATTTGTTTGACAAAGGGAAATACTGAATTTTTAACAGTTTTTTCTTTAAATCGACTCCTACCTGCCCAATTAAAATCCTCATACACAACAAAGTTTAACCTCATTTTTCAAAAAAAATTAAATGGAATTACCTTTGCCTATAAGGACACCTATTTTGGAATCCAACTTTTCTCCTGGATCACAGTTCCTTGTCACTAGTTTAAGGACAGGAAGAAAGGGCCTAACATCACAAAGTCTCCGTGTTTCATCCTCTAATTCTTCATGTACAGCAGTCTGATTCACACATGAGAACATGTAAGAGTCAATCTCCATAAGGAGATGAAAGAGTGGGTAGGAATGTGCCTGCTTCCATAACAGCTGCAATGAAAACAAAGAAATAAATGAAATTTAAAAACCCAAACCCAGAAAATAGGGACATACCTTAAGGCATTGAAGGTAACAATCATTTCCATTTATGTTCCCCAAAAAATAGAAAAGAAACATGTTTCCTAACTTGTTTAAATTTTACCACTATAAATCATTGTATGTTTACTTTGTCTCACTTCTAGTCTCCATCCTGAGTGATTTCCAGGACAGACCTCCGTAGTTAGCATCAACATTCCTTTTCTTTGGAAAATAGCTAAACATCAACAATATTTATTTATGGCATGTCAAGTTTCCCTGTGCCACAAGCAGCAAGGAAACCAGACAGTTTAGTTCCAATCCCTTATTGCTGTCACTTACACATTTGTTTTCAAAATCTTTATCACTTGAAATCACTTGATATATTAGAAGTAGGTTAGTCTGTGTTGTAATTCATTCACTGGGACAAGTTACTGAGGAATTAGGCAATGTCCTCACATGGCCATTATCTGATCAAAGGTCAGTAGATTGCTTTTTAGTGTCTGTGCTCACTTCCTTACATTCTCCCCTTCACTTTGTTTGGACATTCCATCATGTTTGAAGTGATGCTCCAATTTGTACAAAACCTTTAAGAAGAGGCAGACAGTTTTTAAAGCAATTATCTTTGGTGCCAGTCAACAGAAGCAGGAGCCCAATCTGTGACTTCTGCACTAAAAATCCAATCGGGGAAATGTCAGATCAGCAAACAGTGGATTGCCAATGTGCTAGAAAAAGGTTCAGAGCAGCAGTACAGTATTAATATAGAGCTATTAGAATAACCTCTGCTGAACTGTAACTATCAGCAAGAAGCCACTTTCCAAACCGTGCCATCTGCCCAAACCCAGTGCTAACCCCCCAGACACACTGCTTTATCAGTCAGTCTGCTGGGCACGTACCTTCAGTACCTCATTCCTATGTCTGCTAAAATTCATGACTTGATTTGCCAGAGGGCACATCAAAATCAGAACCAGCCCTCATTCCAAAGCTCAGCTAACTGTCCATTTGGTGTTACCTGTTTAATCTGAGATATGGTGGCATCTCGAGGGACATCCAGGTTGATGTAGATTCCAGTGGGCAACAGGAAGTCCACAGATATTGAGCCATCAGCACCAATCTGTGAATCCACTGCCCAGATGTCGAGGCTGTCTGTCACGGCAGGAGGCATTATGGAATCTCAATAATATCATAACCACATGGCCTTAGGGAAAAAAAAAACAACTAAAATTCAGTATACTTAACCTTCTATAATTAGACACACATTTTAAAGTCTTTGGAAGGTTTATATAAGCCTGCTTTGTACAGCTCAGCTTACAACTCTGAGGTCTCAAATGCCAGTATTACAAACACATAATCATATTTTTACTCATTAATGATATTTAATATAATAAAAGTATTTGCCTAGCAAAGCATTATTGTTGAGATGTTTATGTCATTAAAACTAAGTAATAGGAGAAAAAACTAATTAGAGGTTTGCTGAAACAAAGTTAGAAATTAATTTCAAGTTCTCTCTAAAACTTTACCTGCGTAAAACACAACCAAAATAAACTTTATGGATGAGGAGTGGCAATATTTCATATGAAAACTCATTATCAGTTTCATTATTTTATTTTCTGCAAATTTCCTCTTAGTTGTCCATGAATGTGGCCAGTGACATTCAACTTGAAAGTCTGTATTAACAGCAGGAAAAGTTTCTTTGACTCTACTACACACTACACTACTAGGAAGTGCCATTTTGCTCTGAAGACACTTATCTCAATTTGTTTTCACCCTTCGAGAACGATCACTGAACTCCACCCACGGTGGGAACTGTATCCCTGCAGGGTAGGAGGAAACCCTGCCCATGGTCTCCTGCAGCTCACTCCTCTGCCTTCCTGCAGCCTGTCCTCTGTACTTCAGCACATTCCTATTTACTCTGAATGCTACCACTGGTTTTTCTGACCTTCCAAGTCTTCTTTTGTGATTACCACTCTCTAAAGCTGAGTTTTTCCTTCAGCCATGGCTCACTGAATCATTTACCTTCTTCCTCATCCAGACAATGCTCCTCAGCTGCCAAAGGGATGGAGAGCATTGGAAAACACACAATAAGGCACTTTAACAGACAAGTTACACCTGCATCTTTTGAATTCTTGTTGGACAGCGCAAGATGTGGGAAATCACCCTTTGTAAAAGAAAATGTCGGAATGTTCAACGCCACTTGCAGCTTTCCAATATCTCTGTTAGTCCTTCCCTTCCCCACAATGGATTATACATGATGCCAGCAGCACAAAAATCAGCCTGGCAGTTCAAAGCTGCCTCAGGTATTTGATAACACACTCCATCCCACTCTAACTGCCACATAAATATACTGAAAAACAAAACCCAGATCATTCCAGCACCTTTCCACCTGGCCTTAGCAAAGCTGTGAGGACCAGCAGAAGCTGCCAACATATCTTGTAACCACATTAATGCATGGATCACATTTCACTTGTACTAGATAAAATATAGAAGAGTTTTCATTAATGCCAAATAAAACACCTGTACATTTCAGAAAGCGTAAGTACATAAGGAAAAAACATTTTTTTCTCAATAGAAGCAATAATTAGGGAGCTTCTACCATCATCAAAAAATAGTTTTACCACCATTATGCCTACATTTTCATCCCAAAAAAATCCCCTACACTGAACAGATTAAACTAAAGCAGAAGTAATTAGAGGTGGTAGTATGGTAAAAATAACAAATCAGATATGAAGGTATTTTATATGAATTACCACAGTTTACAAAACTATCCATTCATCATTGGACATGCAAAGTTTAGCATGATGTGTGAGCTCTAAGCTGTCTAAAGGAAAGAAGTAAAATGTTACCCCGTCATTACACCCAGCACAGACTACGTTATTGGAATAACACAGCATCTACCCAAAAAAACAAACCCAGACAAAATGTCTAATTCCTCATTACCAATCAGGATATTTTCCACAAGCTGCTACTTTAGTGGGATACTATTTGTTTTCCTCCATCCAGTTACTGGTACTCATAAAATGCTGGCTGCAATTCTGTTGTAACTGAAATTAGCAGTCAGCGAAAAATCCTAATACTGAACATTTTTCATATTTGGATACACACATTTGCAGTTATTTTCTGTGGTCATGAGGGTAAAATAAAGAGGTATTTCCAATACAAAGCGTTACTTGGATGGGTACAGCAGCAAGAAAATCTGGTTTATGTAGTTATTTTGTATACAGTTCATTCCTCCTTTACTTCAGTGTATCTTTTCTGTTTTCATCCTCTTTCAGATGTTTTTCACAGTTGCAGTTGTTGAAACCCTTTAGTGCAACAACAAGAGTTTAAAATCTTCAAAGAAACAAGCCTTAAAAATGCTGCTCCATATCCTGGAGCCCAACCACCACAACACAGAGTTATGAAGTTCTTGTAAGATACTTGTTTACAATTACAGATTTCCAGCACAGACACCAGAATCTTTTAAAATTCCATTTGCATTTTCAGTTAAAAAGGGAAGAGAAGCCATCTGACCAATCTGAGCATGCTGAGGAGCTATTCTTGCCTTCAGGCACTTACTTAACATTTCCTTCCTCAAGGAAGCAGGTCAGTGTGTTTTGCAGCCAGCATCCCTTCTGCCCCAAGAGCTGACATCACAGGGCGAGAGAGAACCAGGTTTTATCCTGAGAAACTCAAGATTGCCAACCCACAGCAGCTCTAGGGATGAGTCACAGCCCCAGCTGGGACATGTGTGGTGACTAACTCTCAATATCACATCTAGGAACTGAAACAAAGGCAAAAAGCCATCTGGATTGAGAGTAACAGCACCAGAGACATTTTAAACAACTTCCAGCTAAAGGAAAAAACCAACAATTCAAATAATAATAAAAAGCTATTTCAGGCTGTTAACCTCATAGCTACTCCTGCCCACTGTCACAGTAACAACAAGCTCACTTACAAAAGAAGGAAGTAATTAAACCAGCACTTAACCTTGGCTCCACAAGTGTCTAATCAATGACTTCGAATTTCACAGGAGCAAAACCCAATACAAAATGCTTTTCTAAGGTACAGGTAGTACTGACAGACAGCATTCAAACCTCCCCATGTAAGTGTACATTTTCTCTAGGCTTTAACCTGCAAATGTCAGATTCATATATATGTATGTGCCCACACACTCTTCCTCCTAATCAATTTGTATTTTAATATACCAGCAGTTCTGTCAGAGCTGCTTATACTAATGGAAAGAAATGGAACACAGATGAGTAGAACATCTGCAGAAGAAGGAAATTTATCACTCATCTTGGTATTTATTTATTTAATGCATACAAAGAAGAAGCCCTAAAACAGGATTTTTCAATTGGGTGTTGCTGTTGTGGTTTTTAAAGGACTTTCCATCTCTAGGCAGACAAAAGAATTTGCTCTGGTGCTAAGAGCCTCATTCCAGAAGCCAGGACACCTTACAGCCTTCCCCTCACCTCCCAACAAAAGTACATCTCCTCATTTAATCAACAAGACTTGGAAAGGAAAAAAGGAAAAAAACTGACAAAGAGGAAAAAGAGCCTCCAGAAGCAGGCTGCTTCTTCATTGATTTCTAAAATACTTTAAGGACAGACACAGTCAAAAGTAAGCTGCAGATATTTTTATGCGAATTGCAGCCCCCTCATGTTTTCCCCCTAAAATCATGTGTCCAGGTCATACAGAGCAGGTACAAAAGTAGTGGAGGAAAAAAAATGTAGGCAACACTTCCAGCAAGTGTTGGCCACCAGCAGAACCACTGGAGCATTGCACAGTACCAGTTAACAAAACCCAGGCACCCAGAACATCCCCAGAGTTTCAGACTAAGGATCAGTAGGATTTCAGAGGCTGTGGTTTCACACTGGGGCTGTGCTCTCTTTCTAAACCACCCACCCATTTTCCTGAAGGCAGGCAAGACTATCTTGTGCCAAACTCAAATCCATCATGACTCCTTCAGGACATTGCTGAGAGCCCAGGACCACCCAGCTCCAAGGGCTTCCCACACTGCAGCCAGAGCTGGAGAAATCAATTGTACCTGGCCTGGGTAGTTAGTTAACTTGCACATGGTGCAGGAGTTAAATCAATTTTACCAGCCTGGGTAGTTAACTTGCACATGTACATGAGTTAAATCAATTTTACCTGCCTGGGTAGTTAACTTGCACATGTACAGGAGTTAAATCAATTTTACCTGCCTGGGTAGTTAACTTGCACATGTACAGGAGTTAAATCAATTGTACCTGGCCTGGGTAGTTAACTTGCACATGTACAGGAATTAAATCAATTTTACCTGGCCTGGGTAGTTAACTTGCACATGTACAGGAGTTAAATCAATTGTACCTGGCCTGGGTAGTTAACTTGCACATGTACAGGAGTTAAATCAATTGTACCTGGCCTGGGTAGTTAACTTGCACATGTACAGAAGTTAAATCAATTTTACCTGGCCTGGGTAGTTGACTTGCACATGTACAGGAGTTAAATCCAGGTGGTGCAAATATCAGGCAGTGCTGACCAAGGAGATACAAAGGACAAGCATGGGAGGGAGTTTGTAAGGTTACCCTGAAGCTGAGAGCTGCCCAAGAACATGCTCACAGAGAGTCTGTCTGGAGCACTGCAAAAAATGAGACATGAAATAACAATGCAATGAACTTTCCTTCGAAAATAATTTATCATATCAGCAAAAGACTTAGACATTAAACGTACAAAATCCACTTTAATTGTCATCAACACTCAACATTTATCTGCATCAGATAAATTCTTCTAAAACCAACTTCTTGAAGAATGCAGCAATTATGAAAACTCACACTGTGTCATTAAATCCTTTACTTCTGAACTCACCACAAATCCCCTATCAGTCATCCTCTGAGATCTGTTTTTCTGTTGTTAAAAGAACGCCAACATAAAATCCAATGCAATGTTCAATGTTTTATCTTGAATTATAATACAGAATACTAATCAAACATAAGTAAAAGTAGCTGCAAAGAAGGTGGTAATTATAAATGTACACATAATGCAGTGTCAGAGGAAAATTTTGATGCCCTGTTATCTCTCATAGTATTTATTCTCCTGAGCACCAAGCCTTTGGAAAAGTCTTTAGAAGAGCTATCTTCCATCTGAAATGATGTCACCCAGCCCTGAAATGTGGTCAGTTCTCTCAGGATGAAATCAGTATGCTATCATCCCAAACATATGGCAAAAGGTTGGAGGGGAAGATCATTTATATATCGAAAAGTAACTTTCCATAAGGAGTAAGTTTCTTTTCCACCACCCATCTTCAAAACACGGGTGCATTTTAAGGGCACAAAAATATCTACAGCTCTTCAAGTTGGATTTACTCTTCTTTTTCACTATACCTATGAATATTTACATAAAGGACAGGTATCAGAAGCAAACTTGTTTTGGATATGCAAAAACTAAGGGCACTCTGCTCATCCAGATTTTTGCTTTATGTAATAAGTTTTTACAACTGTTGAGCATCACATCCAAGACAATCATCACTGTGATCAATACAGCTCTTTATCTACTGCTTGCTCTGTCATGTGGCAGTCAAGGGGCTAAAAAAAACCAGAAGTCTTGCAGTAGTGAAAAGGGCCAGCCCATGCAGACACACAAGAACAGTGTTTGAACAGTATCTCACTGTGCAGAACAGACGAGATGACAATCTGACCAGTCTTTTTCTAGGAAATGGCAGCAGCACATCACGTAGTCTAAGCAGGAGAAACACTAAGAACTTACACAACACAACCATTGTAATCGTTTTTCTAACCATGTAAACATCTAGTACTATAAAAGGATGAGCAAGCTTTAGATGAAATATTTGAGAAGAAACAAGGGGAAAGAACCTAGTAGAATGATGGAGAAGGAGTCTGACTATGCAGGAAGACTTATATCCTACGAAACTTAGAAGGCCTTTAGAAAAAAAGTCTTTTAAAAAGATTGAAAAAGTCTGATTTCTTCTGAAGACACTCAAGACAAATATATGCATTAGATGAGGGCCAGTTCACAGCTCTGTAGAACCACATCCTCTTCTGTTCCTCAACCAAATTCTTGGGAGCTGTTCTGCAGCCCAGGGCAGTGTCTGGGGGCTGCCTGGGACTGCCACAGGCTGTCACAGGGCCACTTTGGGCACCAGCTCGACCCTCTCCCCTCATCACTCCTGTTCCATGCCCTCGTCACTCCTGTTCTATCCCCTCATCACTCCCGTTCTATCCCCTCATCACTCCTGTTCCATGCCCTCATCACTCCCCTTCCATCTCATCGCTCCTACCCCCTGCCCCCATCGCTCCCGTTCCATGTCACTGCTCCTGTTCCATTCCCCTCGTCACTCCCATTCTCTCTCCCCATCAGTCCCATTCCATCTCCTCATCAGCCCTGTCCCTCTCCTCATTGCTCCTGCCCCATCCCCTCATCAGTTCCATTGCCTCATCTCTCCCGTTCCCTCTTCCCATCGCTCCCGTTTCATCTCATCAGTTCTGTTCCCTCCCCTCATCGCTCCCGTCCCATCCCCTCACGGCTCCCGTTCCCTCCCCATCCCCTCACAGCTCCTGGTCCCATCCCCTCACGCCCTCACGGCTCCCGTTCCCATCCCCTCACGGCTCCCGGTCCCATCCCCTTACGGCTCCCGTTCCCATCCCCTCACGGCTCCCGGTCCCTTCACCCCCCCTGAGGGCAGCTCTCTCTGCGGGCAGCTCTCTCTGAGGGCAGCTCTCTCTGAGGGCAGCCCGCAGCGCTGTTCAGCGTTCCCCCCTCCTGCGGTCCCGTCCCACCCGCGGGCACACAATGGAAGCCCCGGGCACGAGCACCTCCCGTTGCCCGCGGCCCGAGCGGCCTGGCCCGGCAGCGGCAGCGGAGCAGGGCGCGGTGAGAGCGCGGCCCTCACCCACGGAACCGCCACGGGTGACACCGGGGGGAACGGGAATCACAGAACCACAGGCTGGAAGAGACCTTCAAATCATCAAATCCAACCCAGCCCCAAGACCTCACCTAAACCCTGGCAGCCAGTGCCACTCCAGTCTGTTTATAAACACACCCAGGGATGGGGACTGCACCTCCTCCCCGGGCAGGCCATTCCAGACCTTTATCACTCTTTCTGTAAAAAACTTCTCCCTAACATCCAGCCTGTATTTCCCTTAGCACAGCCTGAGGCTGTGTGCTCTGGTTGTGTCAGTGCTGCCTGGAGACAGAGCCCAGCCCCAGCTGAGCACAGGCACCTTTCAGGAGCTGCAGAGGTTTGTTTAAAGGTTTCATGCGACAGGAGCAGCACCGCCTGTTCCAGCAGTGACTGAGCTGCTAAGAACTGTGTTTTCTGCTCACACAGGACCAGTAATGACCCTTTTAAAACCAGAACACTGGTAACTCCAGGGTGGTCTGTGTGCCACTCAGACCATGGAAACCCTGCAGACCCTCCACGGCAATTCTCATTTAGCCCTAGAGTGAACCCACTTAAGGTTCTGGCCTTCTACAGCTGCACAGGTGCATTTCCATCCAAACTGCTTCCAAATCTAAAAATAAAATACAATCAACTTGATGATAAATACAAATGCCTAAATCAACTTGATTTTATACAACTTGCCTAAATCAAATGCCAAAATACAACTTGATGATAAATACAAATGCCTAAATCAACAAAGCAGAGATATTTCCACTCCCCAAATGTCACGGGTATCTACCTACAATAGCAAAGATTTTAAGAATTCCAGACATCTACAAAGTAGACTGGAAAGCTATTTTTAAAGATCATGTGGTACTATAAATATTTCCCAGCAGTTTAGTTCAGTTCAACTGCCACATGAGCTGGCCCTATGGAATGGAAAATTAAATGTCCATTTAGTCAGGGTTTCTCCAGAAATCAGAATAAAAATATCACCATTTAGTTTTCTAAAAATATCTATGTACAGAAAACATAAAAGGCCTTTTTCAAAGGCCTCCATCCCTCACAGTGCTCACACTGGTACCAAGAGTGGTCTCTCAGCCATCAAGTCTAGATTGTCTCATTTTCCTCACTAATTTTCCACAAACAAAGATAATTTCATTTGGGTTTTTTTTTGTCCCAGGTCTGTGATTATTTTGCCTGTTCATCTCCTGTAGCCTTATTCCTCTAGTGTACCCATAGTAATTATTCACCAAATTTTAAAAACTGAAGTCAGGATTTTAAACCCAAAACGAATGCAGTTTCTACTCAAATATTAATGCCTCTAAATAAAAGTGGCCCAGTTTTCAAGAAATGCTGAGCACCTAAATTTGCAATTGACTTACACAGGACTCAGAGATATGAAAAAAATGCAAGCATGTTAACTGGTTACGAATTAAAATTTAATTTAATTTAAAGTAACTTCATTTGAACAGATGGTTAGATTAGATTACCTCTAGTCATCCCTTTTTACAAGAATTATTCTACAATTCAGTTTAAGTATAACTTAAAAACTTGCTGTGAATGAGACTGCCTTCAGAAATTTTTTTTCCTGGAAAAGAAGTCTACACATAGAGAAGTGGTATTCCAGGCTCAGAAGAACTTATGGACTTTGCTTGAACAAGAAGGCAAATCTTACTTCCTGTTACTTTATACTCAGGCAAGCACACACATCTGCTGCTCCCTCTGAAGACTATCCATGAGGAGCTGAACAAGGGAATAAAACTTAAATCCCAGCTTCGGATAGACTTCTGCCAATGCCCAGGCAGCATGTGATTCTGGAACAGCAAACGGGAACACAGCAGCTTCCCACAGCCACTCCACAGCCATCCTCTGCTCTGCCCTGAAATCACTGCATAGTCACATAAAAATGGAAACAGTTTCAGGCCATCCATTTCAATTGTGCGAGCAGACTGGGTCACAGGGAGAAGAAAAACTCCTTTCACATTTCCGTATTGCTGTGTAATTTCACACAATCACCGGATCACACACAAGCTGGGGACACTATGGGAGAACATTCCCTTTCAGCCGATTGGAATGCAGTTCTGCATGGTTGAGAAGGAAGGACTATAAAGGAATGGAAGAAAACGGCAGCTCAGAAAAGCACTGTCATGTGAGAAACAGTTCATTTGACACCTTCACCAACAGAGCCTGGGAGAGAAAAAGGAGAAAAGCTCAAAGAAGAAAAGCCCAGGCCAGTTATTCAGTATTCTGTATCAACTGGGCTGTGAGAAAACATCTGGTAGAATCACTTTTAGAAGCATTTCTAAACAGCTCTCTTAGATATTTTGGAAAACTTCAACAGCAGCAGGCAGAGTGGGCCCTGACAGGAGGGGCAATGCATTTGGAGGTCCTGCTCCTATGCAGAAAGGTGAGACTAAAGATTTGGGAACAGATCAGAACTGGTCAGCTCTCAGCCCTTTTGACCCTGCACAGCACTGTAGATACTTCATGAACTAGAGGGAGTGTTGCCTTTTTCCCAGCCTGGAAATGACACTCGAGATAATTTTAGCAAGGAGGTAACATAAGAGCAGATCTTTATTTGACGGCCTTCAGGGGCAGTTATGGAGAGATCACGTTAAAAAATTATGAAAAAAAAAAAGAAGAAAATAAAAAAAGAAAAAAGGCAAAAACCAAACAGCATCAGGAGGCCAGCATGAAATGTTAGGGTATGTTGAGTCCCAAGAATAAACATTGAAATGATGGCACACTCACTGGGATGTTTTAAACAAGCAAACAAAAACAGGTGAATGGAGGGGGCACAAGGGAAGGAGGAGGAGGGACAGTCAGACTGAATGGGAAAGGAGCAGGAGGAGCTGAAGCAGAACAAAGATGTCATTTGAAGGCAGGCAGTAAGGTGTTTCTCTAGAGCTGCACAGTGAGGGTGCAAGAGGAGTGGCACAGGGACAGCTCCTCGCAGCCTCAGGGCTGCCTGGCCACTTGACAGCTCTTAAGATAACTTCAAACTGTAGGCAAAACCACAGCCTAAGGGCCTGGCTTTCTAACAGCCCAAGCTATTATTAAACTACTGTCATGAATCTGAAAAGATTCATTAATAATCTGAGCTTTTATTACTTTATTGTACTAAGTAAACTGTAAATAAAACTTTATTGTTAAGTAAACTGTAGAGACCCTGTCCTCTCATTGCTCAACAAGAATTGTACCTGACTTCTTAACAGTCCCACAACAAAACTAAGAAATAATAAACCAGGATTAGTTCTGCTCTCTGGGATCTCCTTGCCTGTTCTACCACTCAAAATAATTTTTTATTCCACTGTAAACACAAAGGAAACATTCCACTTATAAGACATTTAAATATATAAATAGTTCATATTTCCTCTCCTTTGGAATTATACAAATGAACCTAGACCATCACATCTCACTAGGAGCTGGCTGTTAAGATGTTACATCTAGATAACATTCTACTGTAAAAAAAAGTTAAAAACAGAAACGGAGGTTTTCCTATAAGTGGATACCTTTTCACACAGGGACTAAAAGATTCACCTTTTAGTTATTTCTGGTATTTTGATCAAAACCTCTAGGAAAGGGGATTATTCTCCAGCAGACAGATTGCATGTATCTACAGAGGGAGGTGAACCAGTGAAATAATTAAAAGCAGTTGAGTATCAAGGAGGAGTGAAATTTTCACCTACAAGGAGGGCACACAGCCCAAAACACACAAGCAGCTTGTGCTTAAGTCTCATACATGTTATGAGGAGAAAAGTTACCCATTTTTTTAAAGGTGGCAGAGTTCACAGGTTGGGCCAGTTGCTGCCTGGAGGATGGCATGCAAATGAGGAAACCCCTCACCAAATCTAGCAAAAACCCCTAAAATCAACGAGCCAACATGAAATTAAGAGATCTAACCAATGCCTAGATATGAGGAACAGAATCCAGTGCCCGCTGAGATCCTTTTTACCCCTCACCCTGACCTAAAAGACGTCGGCTGGACAGAGGACCCTGAATGTCAAACCGAAAAAGGGGGAATGTCCTGGTGCTCTGGGGAGGATGGAAGCCCCAGCTCTGCCTGCAGACCAACAGACACAGCTGCACTCTTCCTCCTCCTCCTCCTCCTCACCACTCCTGGGAGCAGCGGCGGCGTGAGCGCGACCCATCGGCTCTTCCCACCAGAGCTCATTTTCAATAGAGGCATTAAAAAGGAGAACGATCTCCTGCCCTGTTTATTTCAATACAAAGATGCCATGGATCTTACAAAGTAGAAAGATGCCCTTTAATGGAAAAAATTATAGATTTTACATGCTTCATCTGGCCAGGCATTCTTCCTGATGGGTTCTGTTTCTTACATAATCTGGATTTTTGCAGTTATTTTTCTTCCAACACCAGATTCAATGCCCCCATGACAGATTCAGAGGTGGCTGCACACAGCCATTTGTTACATGGACAGGACTGGTCAAGGACTGAGCAAACACTGAAGGAAATCCAACAACTCTAATGCAAATATTTAGATATATTTTATATATATTTTTCATGAAACTTATTTATAAAGACAAGTTGAAATACAATGCCATTTGGTAGAAAAACACAATCCTAGAAATCCCTTTTGTCATGAAGATAAAGGTAATAAAGCTAAAAGTAGCCCTGGCCATTCATCACAAGGACAAAAAAATATTTATGATTAAGTAGGAATTAGAGACTATTTAGCCTGAAAGGTATCTCTGGGAATCAGCTGGTTCCAAGCTCAGCTCCAACACTGAAGTTAAAGCACGTTGTTTAGGAGTCTGCACACATAATTTTGCAAGTCTCCATGGATGGAGGCTCCACAGTGCCCAGAAATGCAGCAACCCCTGGAGCCTTCAGCATCCCTTCAGCAGGGCCTGACTGCTCCTGGGGTTACTTTTCCCCAGCTGTGAGAGTCAGCATCTGCTTCTAAAACTTCACAAGAACTCCACCTGGTTTTTTAACTGTGAATAGAGATGCTGAGAGGACTTTATTTTAATGCTAACTGGAATTTTAAAATTCCAATTGCAAAATACACAAACTCCAACTAAAAACAAGCAAAAAACTAAAAACAATTGCAAAATACACAAACTCCAACTAAAAACAAGCAAATGGGTTGCAAAACATTTCTCCA
Source organism: Fringilla coelebs (assembly GCF_963513975.1). Lineage (NCBI taxonomy): Eukaryota > Metazoa > Chordata > Aves > Passeriformes > Fringillidae > Fringilla > Fringilla coelebs. The sequence continues at coordinate 1,154,257 of NC_140036.1, read as the reverse complement.
AAAAGGAAAAATCTGAATTAATTTTAAGTTGTAACAATGGAATTCTCTGAGTCTCTTAAAAAAAAAAAAGGGGGGGAGGGAAGAAACACAAGTTTACTGACTACTGAACACCTGAGCAAGTTTTGTGTGTGGCATAAGCCTAAAAACAATGATTTAAACTGACAAAAGCTGTCTCCAGTGGACATTCTTCATTTTATTTGTTTGGGGAGCTCAGTTGTAACTTTATTGTTTATCTGTTTCAGTAACTTGATTACCAGAGTCAAGAATTAACTTGTCAAGCTAAGTGTGCAGGCAGCAAATAGGCTGGTTTGTTTGTTTGTACTGGGACCTTGTGAACAGGTGCCTATATTTCCACTGTGTAATCTAATAAGGCAGTAAAAGACAAATAACTCCACATAACACACTCCTGAACACTTCAGGGGTCAGAATTCAGAATCAGGTGCCCCAAGAATGTTGCACATGAGTATTTACCAGTCACTTGACATTTGGCCTGGATCAGGAACTGATGAAAATTTAAATGTGCTGACTAAAAATTGTAGCATTTCTATCAAGTACCTAGAGAAAGGGAACTAACGCACATCAGCTTTAAATCCACATTGAACTGAAAATTTTATACATTTTTTCCTTTAAGACAGGAAATCAATCAATCCAAACATGTTATTCTGCCAGTGAAACACACTTTGTTAAAAACACCAAGTATGAAAAGCTTTTCTTGTCTGTTTAGGTTCCACAGACGCTCTATGACACCCTGTACATGTCTGTGTTCAAAGAAGAAGCTAAGGGGAGTCATTTCCTCTTGGTAATAGAGCAATATGCTGAAATATACTTCTTGTAAAGTAAAATGACTTCTCACACTTCTCAGTTCTAAAATGGCCAGATCTTTTTCACTCCCAACCAGGCATTCAGGACTATTTCCAGTGTCTCCTGCAGAGTTACATTCACACAGCAGGAGTAAAATGCATCAGACTATGCATTTTACATATTACATTTTACATCAGACATATGAATTTAAAATGCATCAGACAAATGCAGCTTTTGCCCAGGTTCTAAGGAGAATATGTTTAAACATCTGACAATCTGATGCAAAGTGTCAGAAAAATTATTACATTTCCCATCTCAAGCATATGAAGGATACAGAAATTAAGAATTACACTATATCAGGACATAAATGTTTATTTATCTGGTAGCAAAAAGTGCCATCCACAGTCCCTGCAGTAGGTAGAGAAGCTCCTTTTATCAGAAATGAGACACACGTGTCAGCCCAGAATTCACAAAAGCTGGAAGTGAACTACAAACAGTGAAGGAAAGATGTCTCTGATATTCATAAACTGAAAATCTAAGCAAATTTGATGACTGATGGGACTGCAATACAGGACAAATAACAGATACAACAAAAATAAAGTCAGCCATAAGAGCCATGACTGGAGAGTTACAGACGAAAAAAACAAGTGTATGTTCAAATTCCCTGGAAAATATAAGCAGTGCTTTAACTTTTTCCAGCAAATAGAGGCTTATATGTAATCACATGTATACCAGACAGCCCCCTGCTCAAAACCACAGGCAGCATACACAGCAGCCAAGAGAAAAACCTGAAACCCATCCCAATTTCCCAAGATACAGCTACTTCCATGGTTCAATCCATGAGTCCATTACCGGCTGATCAGCTGAAATGAGTAGAGAGTCACCCATTTATATTTTTAATGCAACTATACAAAGCCAAATACAATAAAAGCCTAATAACCATGCTGACTTTAGAAGCAAAAGACAATAGAAAACAACCCCAGAAAACCCCAGCCCTGTAATACTTACTGCAATGAACCTTCCCTGTTTCAGTTTGACTGCGTAGAGAAGATACTTTTATTAAACATTTTCTTCCTATTACTCTTGATTTTTCAGAAGATTCCACGAGATGACCTCAATGTGATCTAAAAAAAGCAAAACACATTATAATGTAATTTACCAAATGAGAAAATCAGCAATTTGTATTTGGTATTAAAGCTGCACCAACTTTCTCTGCAGAAATACCTAAATAATCACACTATTTTTTACTGCCTTCAAATGCGACAGCGCCACATTCCCACTGCACAATGTGATTAATCTAACAAATTAATGTCAAATCCACAAACACCCTGCTAGCAGAAAGGCAAAAAAGGAAGTAATAATTTGAATATGCAATTTATTCTAATAAGTCTTATGATCATGAATTAGTCAAAAGCATTCTTAGCTGCTATAAATATTTTCAAATTTTTGTACACTCAATTTGAACCAGACCAGCAGATGTCCAGTGCGCATAAAGCCAAAAAAATGGAGACAGAGTTGCCTTCTTATCTTAAGCACATTTTCCTCTGGGCTGTAAGGTGATTTTAGTGGATGTTTTTTGTTTGTCTGGGAGTATTTTGGTGGTTTTGGGTTTTTTTTAAGAGTGTAATATCATCTGTAGCTCTACTATGGAGAAGCTGAGCTGATGACACAAGTGATCCCATATTCCTGTTCACAGTTCAACCTGCAAAAGGTTCAAATGTCTCTGACCAACCAACACCCTGCAGATGTACCGGGCAAAACATCTCAACAGAGCCAAGGCATCATCCTCCTCAGCTCCACCCTGCAAATCATGCTCTCAGGAAAGAGAAGTGAACAAAAACTACTTCGATCCCCCTGAGCACCAAGCAGTGCTGTCAGCTTGCAACTGATGCTATCTCCAGGTTTGTAGGCCAAGCCACAAAGCACAAGATATGTAACTACCATAAACAATGTAACTTCCCATAAACAATTCTTTTTTCTAAACCACACCAGGCAGGTCCCACTGCGCTCGTGAGAACTCATCACAGTACAGTGACCAGCAGGGAGGGAGGGCTGCCCCTGCCTCTCCCCCACAGAGCAGAATTCCTCTGGGAATTGGCACGTGGGGTGGAGCCCTCTGAAGCAACTCAGACTCTTCAGTGGCTTTGAGGGATAAATACTTACTGCCTGTGAAAAATGCCAATCACTTGTTTTTAAAATTTTAAAAGTTTGATAGTAATGAAATGGTTATAAAAATAGTAATATAATTAGAGTAATAATAATTTGACAGTTTGGATTAAGACAATATGAGACAACAGAAACAAAGAGTTACAGATGTCCGGTACCTTTTCTGGGCAGCACAAGCCCAAAAAAGGCCCCAAGTTAACAGAGGATGAACCCTTAAAAACAACAGCCTGTTGCATATTCATCCACCTCAAACATGATGCATCAATTCCATTCACACACAGGATTCTGGCTGGGCAGTGTCAGCTTCTCTGAATCCTGACGGCGTCATCACGGCTGAGCAAGGTGGGAAGAAGTTCGTTTCTTCTGATAATGGGGCAATAAATTCTCTTTCTCTGAAAGAATGAGGTGCCCTGTGACTGCTATCTCTCTCTAAGTCCTTTCTTTAGGAAAAAAAAATATCCTACATAGCAGAGTTTCTATTTTAACATTTTATTAGAACCTAAAACAATATTTAACACACAACGTAAGAGAATTAATACAGCATAACTTTCTAACACAACACATATAATATTCATTTTAATATTGGCAAAAAGCCAATCATAAAATACACATTTTTCACACTGCCTCATGTACTTAGGTCTAAAAAAAATTAAGTTACTGCTCCATGCACAACCTTTTGGTGCATAAAGGTGTCCCAAAATGGGTTTTCACCTGGTGTCCAAGAAGCCAATCCACACACATTGAGTTATTTGATTTATTTACAGAGGCATAAGCTAGTCCAAAAACTTCTCAGAATTAATGTCTAGGAGCCTACAGCAGGGAACACACACAAGAGAAAAAAAAAGACTAGAGAAAAATGAAGCCAGTATTATGTGATTTGGGAACTGCAATGACAAAGTAACAGTGTGAATCTCACAGAAGCAAGGCTGAACTACCAGCCTGGAATTCATGTTTTACAGCCACGTCAATATTTGTGCTGGTGGAATCAGAAAAATCCCGATCAAAGGCTACTGGCCAGCAGGCAGGATCTTAGGAGGGGGCGTGAAATGCATCCTGCTATAGCTAACAGGCATGACAACAGAACTTCCACCCAAGGAAGAAATCCTGCATGACCTGTGGCCCCTCAAACAAGGCGCACAGTGTGTGACTGAACCATACCCCATGGCAGGAGCAGGACACTCTTTGACTTACAGTTGGATATTCCAAACTTCTAGAGGTCAACGGCTAACTGGACACATGATGACCAATGGTGGGTGTCCAAAAATTACCCAGGGTCTATAAATGGTACAGCTTAAACAAACCCCTGCATTGTGAATAGCTCCTGTCACAGCACCCTGTCCTGTTTCCCCCCTTTTCTCACAGTACTTTGGATCTCTGCAGCTCAGACATCACACTGTCAACAGGCTGGTCCTCTACAGCCAACTGTGGGGGATCAGCCAGCCCTGGAGACCTTAAACCATTTCTGAAGTACACAAACAAAGCACCCATTGCTGCAGCCAAGCATGAGAAACAAACCCTTCACTAGAGGATGAGAGTGGGCAGCCTTGTTTTTCTCACCAACCAACCCTTCCTGTTCTTCAGAGCAGGGGTTCAGAGAGGTGGTATGGAAGGGCTGAAGATCACACATGGGCAGCCACGACACTTCCCACCTTCACACCACGAGTGGAGAATCTTCTAAAGGCTGGTTACACCCAGCAGACAGGGTACAAACCCTGCCGGCCTTTCACTGACTGTGAGCAGCCGCTGAGGACTCCAACCACGTCACAAACCTGCCAGCACCATCTTTGGGAACTGCATAAGCACAGAAGGACTTGGAGGAACTGCCTCCCAAACTGCACTCTCTGAGGACATCTCTTTTCCCCACTGCACCTCTCTGGGGAACATGGGAAAAACAGAACTGGCAGCTGGACACTACAGACAGCCTCTCTTCTGGGTCTGTTGGGTGTGACCTCAGCCAAAAACACACCACCAAACCACCTTGGGCCCACACCCATATGACTTCTTCTGACAGCACCCACCAGGGACCCAACAGAAATCCTTTTCCAGCTTCTCTGCATGAGAAATTGCATTTGGCAAAATAATAATTTTGGGGAATCCTTTAATCACACCCTCATTACATAGATACTGATTTTATGTAAATCCTAACTTGTTTTTTTCTAAAACATTAACAATCTTATGAGGCAATTCAGCAATCATAAACTGTGTGGTGGCAATCAAAATGCCTGTGACAATACAGTAAAACTTGTCAGAGCTCTTCACCTACACTTATGAATGTCTTGCCAAAAAAATTAATCACAAGAAAAGAAAGGGGGAAGAACTACAAGAAACTTTTGCCTAAAATTCCTGTGTGGCATAATGTTCAAGAAAAACAATTATGAGCGAAGGAAACAAGCCACTCACAAAGACAGAGAAAAGGAAAAAGAGAAGAGAAAAAAATATCATTCATAAGCAATGTAAGGTGCCACACAGAAATTACTGGGCTAATTGTGGCCCTATTGTCTTCTGCTCTATAACAATTTCTAGGCCCATCAGACAGGCTGCTGCTCCATCAATTCTTCCAGAGTACACAAAAAATCCATTTGTCAGAGAGGATGCTCCAGGTTTACTTCAGGATAAGGAACTTTGAGTTGAGTGACATAACACAGCAGTTTCTTGGGTACTTCTCTGTGATTAAATCTCTTACTCTGGAAGAAAGCACTGAGGCAGACATCAGGAGAGACTAGCAGAAGTTTAGGACAGTGATACACAGCTGGGGCTTAGAGCTTTGGTCACCTCAAAGCTGCCTTAAGCATTTCATGCTCTCAGTAGTGCTGAAGACTGGACAAGTGAATACCAAAGTGAATTGGTTGCTGTAGCAATGAAGAAACTCGCCATTTCATCAAGTCAGAGACAAAAAAGTATGAAGGATCAGTAAATACACCAAGTATCTTCAGCTTTAAAAAATACTGAAACATATAAAGCAGCTCAGTCTGAAGTTCCAACAATAACAGACACAGAATTCTTCAAGAGCATTCACTGCCAATAATTAAGCCATCACAGCTCAAGTCCAGGAACTAAAACAGTGAGGAGAAGAGAAGCTCACAGCAGTGCACATCTGCCTAAATGACAGCAACTTCCAGCTTCTGCTCACTGCACAGCTGAGTGCCCAGGCTGAAGATGCAAGTTCAGTCCTACTCTGCAAGGAGCATTTCATGTCTGTTACACAGTGGTGTGTGCCAGCTGACCCAGAGAGCAGAGCTGGACACAAGCACTGCCCCAGCAATGCAGGGCCCAGAGTCCCTTCAGCAGCAAAGACCAGCTCTGACCTCTGAAAGGCCAATTTCTGCAGGACCATCAAGTGACAAAACACCATACTGACGATGGTGTGTTCTACTTTCCCAGGTGTTGGTGCTTGGTCAGAAACCAGTAATATCCTTTGAAAAGCCTCAGACTTCTCTGAAATCGGAAACCCACTATCTTGTACAAAATCTTTTAACCAAAACTGAACAGGCATAGAGCAACAAGTTCCCATTGCTCAAGAACAGCCACAGAAAAAGAAAAAAAAGGCAGAGACAGAAATTGCAGAGCGCCAAATGAGTTCAAAAGAGACATCTATGTCAGAACTGTAAGTCAGTTTGTGTCCTTTCTTATTCCTGAAGCTGGGCAAAGCAGAGACCACTCAGCATTTTCCTGTATTATTCTTTAAGTTAAACAGATGAAAACATGATTTGAAGCTAGATTCAGCTATGCCTCCATCAAGAAGTCAATACCATAATTACAATTATGCAGTGGGTGACTAAGGGCAGGAGCCCTGTCTCCCACCACAGTGACTCACAGTCTGAGGGATCTTGTTCACTCTCCCCAAAGCTCTGCCTCAGTGAAATCCCCTCTGAAATCCCCTTCAGTGCCCAATAGGCTTGGTTAAAACTCATTTATACTCACACAAGCACAGACTAATACACTTCACAATGAATCATGTTTTTACTTGGTTACACATGCTGCTGAGTTCCCTTCCAGTTTAGAACTGCAAGACAACATCAAAACCACCTTGCAAGTTTTCACCTTTATTTTGAACATAGTGTTTCTTTTGAACACAGTGATTCTTTAACAGGGTGTCAGTTACAGACATTTGAATTTATCTGGGAGGGTGGGAGGGTGTGTCCCTCCTTCCCAGTGATGTAGCCTGCCTGATGGTGCTCAAGGTTTAGTAATCCAGTAACCCTCCTACTAATTCTATATTAGAAGTCAATCTGATTGGACTTGGATGTGAGGCAAATAATCTTTTTGCCTTACAATAAAGTCAAACTTAAGAGCAAAAGACTGTTGGCATGTACTGGCACTGGAAAATGAAGGACTCTCCATTAAAGCAGCAAGGAACAGATAGTTCCAGACAGGAAGGAATCACCTTCACTATTTAGGATCAACAAAGAGAAACCTAAACAAAAATAATTCATTTTTATTTTCCGAGAATGTTTCACTTGGTTTTTTCCTGCTCTGTCACCTTCAAAAGAACTGCCTCTGGGCAAAGCAGAAGGGAACACATCACTGTTAGGGAAGCTTAACATAAAGAGGCTCCTAGAGAGCAAATTTTCCTCTCACACTGTGCCAGGCAGCCAGACATTCCCTGACCTGAGGGCAGAGTGCTGAGATGGAGATGGGCAAAGTCTGTGCTGAGGGAGACCCTGCGATGCCCCCAGCACTCAGGGCTGGCTGCCAGTGCTGATCACTCCTAATGCCAAGTGCAGAGGAAGAGAAGCTCCCAGGAGAGGCTCTGGGCGGGAGGACAGGCTCTGTCTGCTACACCACGGTTCAAAAAGCACAAAGTTCAAGGCGGCTGTGACGGTTTTGTGAAAACAGCAATGTGTTTGTTATTTCAGATGACTCACAAACAAGTGCTTAGATCTGCTTTATACTGCTCCACAAACACAGAGTCAAGTGAGCAACACTTTCCAGCTGGTTTCCAGTTCCGCTGCAGCACGGGGCACAAGTGATGACCCAGAGCTGGCTCAGCAGCTCAGAGCTGGGACAAAAACCTGAATGGATCACCCTGAACAGACTCATCCATGTGAAGATGTAACTCCTCCCAGGGCCCACTGATCACTTCCACCTCCACGCCAGCCATGCAGCTTCTCTTCCTCTGTGGCTGAGAGCAGTGAAGAACTGGAAGCTGTGGTCCCAGAGCAGTGCTCCTCTTCCCAGAAATCCTCACCTACACATGAAGTGTAAGAGTCAAAGGCTTGAGCTGAGCCAGCCTAAGCACTGAGCAGCAGTTTAGGCAGGTGCAGACAAACCCAGCATCCTGCACAGGCCCTTGTAACACCTCTAGAGATGTTTGCAGGGTCAATGAACCCCCAACCAGCCTGGCTGCCATCCTTGCACACCCTCAGCAGCCCTCCACAGCTTTCCACGTCCTACAAAAGGCTGCAAGCAATAATAAAAGATTTGATTCTGCATGGATTTTCATCCCATCTAAAGCAGTATTTGAGGACAGGAGTCTCAGGGGCAAGGGCAGGGGCATTAACAGCCAGCAGCACAGCAATTCCTGTTTCTGTTTCTTTGGGCTTCTATCACAACACAGTCACATCCCATACTTTTGTTTTTTAAGCTGCTCCTGAATCTAGAGTTAATTACTGGGCAGAACACAAGGACTTGCTCTCGAACAAAATTACCCCTGCACCATTACTTTCAATAAAGAAACCTTATATTTGTTTAATGAGATATTTTCATCCATTCTAAAGTTTATGATGTCCTTTCTCATGCCTTCTCTCTGACTGCCTTAAACTCTGAAAGGCCAAGGAGCATAAGGACTGACAAAGCACTTCCTCTGAGTTCAGGAACACCTGAACATGGCCCTTATTGCTGATGCATCTTCTACTCACCAGTGTGTCACAGACATAAAAACACTCAAAAACACCAACTGGCTCCACCCAAAAATTACTACATGAATAAATATTTACCTGCACTTTAAACAGAGAAATACAGCAGTGAGTCCTCATCCTGTTTCTGTGAAGATCCCACCACCACAATTACTGAGTTACTTGAAATATAATTAGTAGCACTACTTGTGATTTCTGTTTCTGATCTGTGCAGCCTATTTTCTTCACTATTTGCATGTCCCCACGTTTCACTTCCCAATTACATTCTGTGAAATGCCTAATATGGTGAAACTACACAAATTTACTTCTATTTAGTTCCCAAATTCTGCTTTTTGTTGTGCTCATATTTGAATTTTTAGAAATGAGAACACAGAATTCAAAAGCAAGACTGAACAATTTGTCAGTTATTAATTATTCTGAGCCATTTTGTGGAGGTGCTGCCCACCACCCTGCTCCAGGTATCACTTGAAAGGCTTTGATCTTTATGATTAAAACAAACTCCCAAGTGTGGATTGCAAGGGACTATGAACCAACACAGAAATACCTAAGTGTATTTTACAGACATGCTGCTGCAGTCCAACTTGCTCTTTGATTCCAAATATTACCACACAATAAATAATAACAGCATTCCACCACTAACAACATGCACACAGTAAATGTTACCTGAAACTAGTAGTAATCACTAAGAATAGTTCCTGTGCTGAAGAAGGAAAAATACAAGCATCTAATAAAAGCAGTTTACCTCCAGCTATATCCAACACTCAAAAGCAAATCTATTAGCTCTTTCAGATAATAGAAGTGTGCATTTTAATCTGCTCTTGCTCCCCACTCCCTCCTCTATCAGGTAGTGAGGCCTCATAGAAAAAATATTTAAAATATGAAGCATAATTTCAGCATGATAATTTATAATACTATGTAATTTAGAACTCCAAATCTGAACTTATCCCAGGCTAGAAGCAAGGGAGTGCTTGGTTTCAAAAACAAAAACAAAACAAAAATAAACAAACAAAACAAAATCCTAAACCCACCAAAACCAAAAACACACCACAAAAGAAAAACAAATACAAAATACAATCCTCCCGTCCTCAAACCAACAGTTTAAACCTGAATTTGGATCCAAAAGTCAGATTTGAATAGTATTCACATTTTTTACACTGCCTTTGGACATAGCACCTAACATTACAGAATACTTGATGTAAGAACAAACTAACCAACCAACCCAAACCCTTCTATTTTCCTCAGCTGCAGCGCTCAGCTCTGGAATTTAGACTACTGCCATTTTCTGGCTTCCCTCATTAACAAAGATTTCACTCCATTCACCAGCTACCTGTTCCAAGGCTTCTTTCTGAGAGAAGCAGAGGGATTTTGTGGTGCCAGGAGCCCTCCAGAGAGAAATTCCCTTGCAGGTTCTGAGCAGGAGCAGAGGCTGGGCAGGGCTGGGGCTGTGACCTGCCCAGAAATGGAACCTCCTGGGGCACTTTCACATGCAGGCCGTGGGGGGATGCAGCACAGGCAGCAGACACATTATGGTCCATGGATTAAATCCTCCTGCTGTCACTCAGTCGTGACACCAGCATTTACAGCACTGCCTGCCAACAGGCATCTCACACCCAGCCTGTCCCTGATCAGTGCACACGAGCTCCTTCTTCTCCCAGAGCTGATCCCTGGAGACGTTCATGGGACACCTTCGCTGCATTCTGCACCCAGCCTGCTGCTTCTCCTCCAAACTGCAGGGCAGGAGGACACAGGGGATGTCAACCTGGGCACACAAACAGCAGCAGCATCTATATTTAGGAAAGCAATTATTAAAATATGACAAAATCAGACACCAAAAAAGTGACTCTTGCAACTGAAAGCAAAGGCTTTTCTGTTTTCACACAAACAATGATGGCTTGACCAAAATAGAAATTTCTCAGCACCATACTTGACAGCAGAAAAGCTCAAAAAATCTTTCCCTAAACTCCTTTCAAATTTTCTCCCAAGATAAGCCAGAAAGAAAACAAAGCCCCTCTAAAATCCTATTTTACTTCTCACCCATACAAGAAAAAAGTACATCACAGAACGACAGAAAGTTTAACAACAAACCATTTCATTTGCCACCACATCCCAACAAATCTTTCTTCAGCTTAACTGGGGTCTGTGAATCACCAAAATGTAGGTGCTCAAGCCCAAGGTTTCAGGAATACTGCCATTTTGAAGAACCCTTCTTGTATAAGGGGTCTAGCCATGCCTCTTTTTCAAGAAAATTGTCATTACATAGGTAGAACCCCTTTATCACTGCACAAATAGAGCTAAAAACCACCTGAAGACTAGGGTGCTACTTTCCTGGCCAAAAGGTCCCAGTTAAATCAGTAATGAAGAAGCAACTTAGGGCATCAAGAGAGTGGAAAACTTTCACAGAAATTGGTGTCTATTGTCTGGTTCTTTCAAGCTTTATCAGCACAGCACACAGAGCCTGCACCTCTCATTCTCCTGAGGCAATAGCCCCAGGAATTCACCCCTAAGCAGTGATTTTAAAAACTGGCAAGTAGTGATGGGAAGACAAAAGGAGCCACCAAATTCTGAAGGCCTCTATAAATCCTGTAGTTGCACATAATAAAAGCTGACAAGTTATCAAACTACAAATAAATCTGAAAATTTAACTGTGGTTTCTGAAATTCACATTAAAAAGAAAGTAACTTGAGGACACTAAAATGATGAGCTGCAGAGACAGACTAAGGCAAGAATTGCTCTGCCTTCTCATGAAATTTACCTAGAAGTTAACTGGAACTGAAATAACTCAGAAAACAGCTATAAATAGAAAGGGGTTAATCACTCAAATTTCCATTCCCATGACAAGAATTCACTAAAGACTCTCACTTTTTAATCTTATGATATGATGCTTTAAAAATACTTCAGCTGCTGCACTACAATCTGCCTCTACCTACTTTTTAAGAATAATTTCTCCTTTATTTTTTTAAACACAATAAAGGAGATTTTCTTTTGACAAAACCATTTTCACTGACAGTCACCAAAGCGAGCCTATGCATCAGCTGGAACAACTGTATGTGATCACTTAAATGGATCTTGTTTTAATGGGGCCACTTAAAAATACATTTACCTTTTCCCCATCCTATTATAAAGCACATAAAACTTATTTGTCATCGATTTCAACTACCAGAGCTGCTACAAAGTACTTTCCAATTAAGTGTTTGCATTTATCCTAAAAGCAGCAGAGAAACTTGGAATCATTAGGGTTGGAAAAGGCCTCCAAGGTGATGGAGTCCAACTTGTCCCTAAGTCCTGTCCCTCAGTATCACACCCACTGCAGTTGTTCAAGGACATCCATTCAAGTTTACACCATGCAAAGACACCAAAGGAAAAAACCTGCCCCACCCTTGATGCACAGATAAAAGCACACCAGGATAAGCCAGAGTCTCTGAACTCACACAGAGCCTGTGACACACTTGGAAATAGAACCTAATTATTACAAATCCCCAGCCAGTGCTTTACTCACAGTATTTCCCATCCATGTAAATTAATGCTGAAGCTTTTCAGTTAAACCAGATGGAGTATGAGAACAAATGCACAGAAAGAAGTTCTTTATTCAAAGTGTAGGAACAGATCAAGACTTTTGTCATTTTGTGGTGCCCAGCAGGTTTACTAGAAAGTGAGTTGTAACCCAGCATATTTGCAGTGCCAGAAACTAGGACAGCACCCAATATCTGCATTCAGCTGCTGCAGATCTCCATTGACTACTCATATAAGAAATTGTGACCAAAAGACTTTATTATGGTCTTAACATTCTTTCCAACTGGTTAAGTTACATCCTCACATTCTTGCCAAACCTGCTTTTATTGGAGAACTCTACTAAACAGACAGCTTTTCCTTTTTATGCAAAACTGTTCTGCTCTTCCCTCTCACTGCAGCTCTTCTTGTACCAGATTTATTTACAGCACCCACAGGAAACAGGAGCTCCCAGTAATCAAAACAGACTGCAGAATGCAAATAAACAATTGTTATGCATTTATGTTATCTGGACTCTAATTGTGCAGAATGACACTGGGTACAAAAAGAAATGGTATTCTAATGTCACTGTCATATTTGCTGAAAAATCCCTTCGCCAAGATTTTTCTCCTGAGAAGCTGAGAAACATCAGAAAAGAAATGTAAACAAAAATTACCTGATTGCTTGGAATGTGGCTTAGAAGTTGCTTACCAACAGGAGCATCTTTAATTAGTTCCATGTGAATTGTTTTTAATTAATGACCAATCCCAGTCCAGCTGTGTTGGGACTCTGGTCTGTCACAAGTTTTTTATTATCATTTCTTTGCTAGCCTTCTGATGTCTCCTTTCTCTTTCTTTAGTGTAATTTTACTGTATAATTTTCTTTTAATATAATAAATCAGCCTTCTAAGAACTTAGAGTCAATTCTCATCTCTCACCTCATGCTGGGGACCCTCACAACAACACCACAACAATTAATAACCACATCCTAATAGCTAAAGCAACAATTCAGTAAAGAAAATGTCACTGCTGTTACTATTACTCAGATAAAAATAGAGTTAGGTCATTATTCTGAGCTTACTAAAATTTTCAACATAGCTAGAGGTCACCTAATTCAAGTGTAAATAAACATTTCTATGAAAAAATATTATTTCCCTACATTACTAGCAATAGTAGGAGATGTAAAAAAGACCCTCTGAAGTGCTTGGGGAAGTAAAACTGGCCTAGCATGAAGACTCTCAGTATTCTACACATCTGATGAGCGATATCTCTGTCTCTAAACACATGGGAAATTTTGCAATTGTTTGCACACAGCTTGTAAAAGCTTATAACATAATAAAATTATTTAAAGTTAGATATGTAATCAGATGCAGATTATCAGTATATTATAAAGTGGTTTTTAATTTTTAATAAAATATAAAAGGACTTTTGTCAAAAGCATTGTATTCTGTCTTACATGGATACTAAAAAGCAGAACAATAGTAGCTATTGAGCATAGATAATCAGTCCCTCCTCATTTTTATTTTTAACAACAGAAGGGAAAGTCTCTTTTTTTGCTAGCCAATTTTGTGCCAAAAATTAATGTACCATTTGCTGCTGACAATCTGCCAGACTAATGGTGTTTTTCTTCACCCTGAGGGTTCAGAAACTACTACTCACTTTCTGGTCAGCATCCATCCCAGATTCCTCCCATGAAAAGAGAAATAAGACAGCTCTTCTGTAGACACTGACACACCTCAGTCATTACCACAAGTAAATAAATTCAGCAGAAGTGCACGAGTGTTCCTCACCTCCTGCTGTTGTGGCTCAATCCACAATTCCTCAATTTCACTTAAACCTGCCATAGGACAGAATAAAATCATAGAATCATTTCGCTTGGAAACGACCTTAACAGCAAGTTTAACATTAACCCGGGGCTGCCAAGCCCAGCACTGAACCATACCCCGAGTGCCACATCTGCACTTCTTTTATACACGTCCAGAGAAGGTGAGAGCACCGCTTCCCTGGCAGTTTCAGTGCTAGATACTGCTTTTGGTGAAGAAATGTTTCCTAATATCCAACCTAAACCTCCCCTGGTGCAGCTGAGGCAGTTTCCTCTCCTGCTCTCACTTGGTGCTTGGGAAAAGGCTGACCTTCCCCTGGCTGTAAGCTCCTTTCAGGTGGCTCTAAAGCTGCTCTAGTGTAAAATTGTAAACAAGCTGTGGCTGCCCCATCCCTGGAAGAGTCCCAGGCCAGGCTGGAAGGGGCTTGGAGCAACCCGGGATAGTGCAAGGTGTCCCTGCCCATGGCAGTGGAGTGCAATCTTTAACCTTTCCACCCAAATCATTTTAGGATTCTGCATTTCAAATTTTATTTCCTACTAGGTTTGGACCCCTTTCTGGGGATTCAGTCTTGTCCATCTCCATTAATTAGTAGCAGGACCAACACTCTGCTGTGTCTGCTCCCATGCTGGGGCTGCCACTGCCCGTGCTCCTGTGGACAGCACACACACACCAGCACTGTCCCTGTCACTGCTGCTGTACACCAAGCACTGACCCTTCCTTGTTTAGAGGATCCCTGGTTAGGACTTGGACAATCTTCCTTCAACTTCTTATGTCTTGAACTGCATCCTTAGCAGGGCATACAGACAACCAAACAGTAAATTCAGAAATTCTTTCCCTGTATCAGAAACAAAGTAAGATGCTCAGCACTAAAGGTCAGAAATACAAAGACCCCCATGAGATTTTCAAACTCCAACACACAGTGTGTGTGGTGGTGTGAAAATCCCAAAGGCCTCACCTTCCTCAGCAACACCTATTTAAGCCAAAAAGAGAACTGGAAAAAAAAAACAAAACAACAAAACCAAACCACAAAAAACCCCAAATGCAAAAAATATCCCAACACCAGCAGAGAGTAAATAACATTGTCACGTATGGTTAACACACTTAAATTCTTTGGGGGTTGGGAGGGAAAAAAAGGAGGATCTGGGCAGAAGGACTAACCCAGGAGTAGTAAACTTTGTGCCATAAAGTACAAAAAAAAAGTAAAAAAGTTGGGAATACTGAAAGGTAGATGAAGTGGTAAAAAGTACAGGCAAAAGGACCAAAGTACTCTTCAAAACCAGAAAAGGAATTTGAGACATGAAGCCAAGCAGGAAGGGCATTCAGTGCTCAGTGCAATTTTCAAATAACATTTTATGTGCTTCTTTCTACCAGGTCAACTTTGTACTCAGCTTTTTGAGTTTCTGCTGGCAACACTGGCCTTTGGTGACCTGGTTCTCCCCTGTAGCTGTGTCTATATCAATGGTTTGTACATGCAAACTGCAGACCAACCTGCAGTCTTCTGGAGGACTGAACAGCAATGAGACCACTGACTAAAAACCATCCTTCTGCAGGACTCAAAAGCAGCATTTTTGGCTGTTACTTGTAGTGACACCAATGTAATCAGTTTTTTAAATCATGTAGGCTTCATATTCTTCTGCTGTGAACATGCTAAACTCGTAAACATCCAATTGTTAAGTGAAAATAACAGCACATTTCAAAAATGTTACCTTTGCTTCTTAGAAAATGATGCAACAACATCAAAATGCATCTCTCAAGAACTGTATTTACC
Organism: Fringilla coelebs; assembly: GCF_963513975.1. Taxonomy (NCBI): domain Eukaryota; kingdom Metazoa; phylum Chordata; class Aves; order Passeriformes; family Fringillidae; genus Fringilla; species Fringilla coelebs. The sequence continues at coordinate 1,138,359 of NC_140036.1, read as the reverse complement.
AAGGATAAAAAAAGGAATTGCTTGAGAGCTAGCTCCCATAAGAACCTCAAGCACTAAAAAATGCTACCAGCTATTCTATTTTCTAGAGATTTTGTGCAATGCTCTCCAAACCACCTACCTACCCTGATTTTTAAACTGCTTCTGATACTCTGGAGCTGCACACTAGCACAGGTCTTCCCCACTAAATCTGTCACAACACCACTTGCCAGCAGGACTCTGAGCCTCTGGCAGTGTCAGGTTAATGGTACAGACCACCAGTGACTGCACAGTCCACATGACACCTTCCATACACAACTGGCTATTCTAATGCTTATTTTTTAATTATTTCATTGCCCTGATACCTTCCTGCACACAAAGGACTTCCAGAAACACCGAGAGTTAGCAAGCACTCATAGCAGCACTGCACCATAAAACCAGAGGCACAGCAGCATTTTTACAAATTCTTATGAACAGATAACTTTCCCCACAGAGCCCCACATGACTTCCACAGAACTCTTTATCTACCTCTGCCAGCCACACGAGCTCCTGCCCACATTCTGCCCAACTCCAAGCTTACATCCTCCAATTCACCTCTCAATTCTCTCACTGAGGTTTATTTTTTTTAAATCCAGTGGATATATGGTGCCTGGGGGCAAGGAGAGAACAGGAATGACCTAAAGGGAGAGCAAGCAGTGCAAGCTCTGATGGAGTACACATCACTTAAAACTGTCCATTAGTTCCAAATTAATGCCTCTGCTTTCTGCTTTGCATACAACAAATATGGTGGGGAAAAGCGCCAGAAGAGCACTGTGAAAAGAAATTTAAAATCAACCTAAACCTTTAGCAGCCCCTAAAAGTGAACCCAAAGAGACAGCAATGAGAAGGCACTGATTACTTGTGTCTCATTAAAAGAAATTAGGAGTAACAGTGCTGCCACTGTTCCTCCCCTTACAAGTAAATTGATGCAAAAGACAAAACATAACATCACATACCAGCACAAAAATTAAACCCCCAACACAGCCTTTACTCCAAATCATCACAGTTTCTGGAAAACGGGAACAAAAATTGTATTTATACAGCCAGTAGTGAAGTACTAAAAGATTATTTATCAACCTAATATGGGAGGTAAAACTGTTCAGTTTTACAGCAGCATATAAAGCTGAGCTACACAGGCATAAAATTAGACATCAATACCTCTGATGGAGTTCCTTTAAGAAACTCAATGAATTCACAAAGCTGTTCTAAAAAATCAGAGTAACTACTTTTGCAAACAAAAGCAGGATATTCTAGAAACAGAAAAGCACCCTTTACAATTCAATTTCATAGCAAAAATTGCAATGCAGATTGCAATTGCATGCAATACTACTTATGAAAAATGCACGTGTTTAACAAGCTTGAAAAAAACACGAGTAAGCTGTGAGTACCAAATGTACATATTTTGTGTCAGAAGGAAGTTTAGTACTCCTAATTCTTATACACTTTGAAATACTAAGCACACTTCTGTATACCTGGATGTAGCTCCAAAGACACAAAGTTACTCCCGAGTTCAGCTCATTCCCAACTCCAAGTCGGGACACCCAAGGTAAGAAATGGATGCAAGTGCCCTTCTCCCTTTCCAACGAACTGAGGAGGGCTGGGCCAAAAGCCAGAGCAGGGAACTGGCCAAGGTAGGTGAGGACAGCCCGGATCCTCGGCTGTGTGCAGCCAGCTCCTAGAAGTCTGTGCCTGGAGCAGGCTGGGATGGAGCTCCGGCTGCAGAAAAGAGCCAAAATCAAACCAGTAACAATGGCCACACACAAATGATCAGTGGGGAGGCAGAACTGCCCAACCCCACTTCTCAAAGGAAGCTGGGCTTGACACCTCGGTGTCACTCTTTGTTTCCTGAATCTTCTGAAGCCAGTATGTAAATTCAATTATGCTGGTACCTACACATCCACAGGCATTTGCACATGAGGGCCTCCTCTGCAGCTCCTAATGTATGTAAATGAAACCACATTCCTGAATTTCCTTCCACCAAAGGCTGGGATTAAAAGATTTACCCATGTAAATTTGATAGACTAACACAATTTGGTCGATGTTGCCAACAAAATACCTGATACTTCAGGCATTATCCACATCCAGGTACCCTTCACCTTGATGTTTCCCTGAATTGTGATTATTTCAACAGCTACCTGCCGTTCATTCTGGATTGTAAATACACACTTTACCTAACCAAAGCAAAACTGCTTGCTTACTAAAATAAATTAAAAAAAAAAAAAGTTACATTTCTAACCCAAGACGATCTTTGCCCCCAGATGTGATTTAATTATCAAAACAAAACACATGGAAACTTTCACATGTGAGTGACTAGAAGGACTAACAGCTGCCACAAAACAAAGTGTTTCATGCACTCAGGCATTAGTATTTGAATGAATTAGTATGAATTTCTGGCCTCCACGATTCAAAGTCCTCATACTTGGAGGCAAACGATTTGAGATGTAATGTGTAACACCGTGTGTGTCAACACAAGAGTACTGGTTTGAGGAAAACACACATTCACTAAAAAATTACAAACAAAAAAAAACCTCCACCAAAACAAACAAGCAAGTTTTTCTATGCAACGGTGTGAATTATGCTTATTTCAGATTTTTCTGTCCTGGACTGCTTCCACCGAAACTGCCAGTGGGGAAACGCTCCCAAGAGTGGCAAGTCAGAAAGTCCAGCAAAATCAAAGCAGCTTTTGGATAAATACAGCATCACATTCTGCAGTCCAACAAGCCCTGCATTTATTTTCAGGTAAGTTAACTGATGGCAACACTTTAGAGAACCAAGGGCAACACTTCCATGTGTATCTTTAGACCTGTGAAAATGCACTTAAACTGTGTGCCCCGGTCACTGAAACACAACAGCAGCTTTTAATTAAACAGCCAAAGCATCAGCCTGCATTTCCACCCAACTTCTAAATAACAACATTCTTCCTCTGCACCCTCCTCCTATATACAGCATCCTGACAGCTTGGGGTCTTACTGGATTTTGGGTTTAAATTATTTGCAAAATATAGCATATAACAGACATATACAAGCTTTAAAGGGAAAGGAGTAGTGGAACAGGACATGTTCTCTCTTCACTACATCACAAGAGTCAAGGAATGATTTTTTTTTTTAAGAAGGCTTTCCTACATTAGAATTTGGAGTTCTGCCAAAAGTCCATAGACAATTGGAGAACCAGTGAATTCATGACATCAGATATTCCAAGGAAGTGAAACCTGGCTGAAAGGAAGTGATTTTTACTCAAGAAAAATAGATACTTAAATAGACAAACAACTAAACTATTTTAGGACCACGTATAGAGGAGGTCTCTTTTATTCAAAGAAAAAAACCACACAAAAGCCAAATAATCAAACGTCCCCAAAATATTTAATCAATGCTAAAAACCCCACTAAAGCATGTTTCCAGGGCAATACGTATCAAAACATTCCTGATGTGACCAATATGCCTAATATTCTTTTTAAAAAGGCCAGTAAGCTAGTTACCAAAGAATTTTTGTTCAGTAATCCTTTCCTGAACCCCGACTCTCCTGAGAAGCACTGCTTGCTGCCATGAAACTCCAAAGCCTGGAAACCACCATCAGTCTGAAGGGAAGCTTCCAGATCAAAGTTTCCAGGTGACCTGGTGATTGATTCCCAGCCACCTTCAAGCATTCCTCAGACTTCACAGCCCTCTGCCAAGCATATGGACGTTCAATATTCCTTTATATGCAATTTCCCTAAAAGCAAGCATGCACTAGAGTTTTATTCCACCTTTTAATTAATCTTTGAAGGCACACAGCTGTGGGAGTCTCTAGCTAATACTGCAAAACAGAGGCCAGTCAAATTTCTCTGACATCCTTCATACATTCATCTCACTTGAAACCCTGAACTATGATCCTGAGAACATAAATTACATATTGCTGAGGTTTCCAGCTTCAGGAGCTTCCTAAGCCTGAATGAAGCTCAATATCAACACAACAAGGGCAGCAAGGACTTAGTATCCAATATTTACAGTTATGGCTACACTTGTCAATTCCAAATGAACAAAACTTCAGTGTATGCAGTGACAAGAAAACTGTAAGTGCATAAACTTCGGGAGAAAAAAACACACACCAAAACCAAACCAAAACAAACGAAAAATTCTGTACACCCCAAGAAAAACTCGGTTTTCCGGAGCTTGGAAAGTGTCCAGCACGAGTCTAAGCCCACATGTCTTGCAGCCAGACAAGCCAGCGAGTCTGGCATGAGAGGTTTCCGTTTTTCTTTCAGGAACTCTTTGGGACTAATGAAGATTTATTCCCCCCTCGCAGAGAAGCCGCTCCTCGTCTGTGGCAGTGTGGCTGGCTGTTAGGAGAGCGCCCGATGACAGCGGCGCTAAAGCCAGCGCTCTGTGCGCCGCCCTGCACAGCGCGAGCAGCTGACTGCAAACACATTTCCCAAATACTGCTTGGCCATACAAATTCCTGCGGTTCCCAAGGAAAACAACGCTCAGAAACCCAGCTGAAAACAACCGGCAGTATCGAGTAATAGAAACGCCACTTAAAATTCACAGAGCAATCACCGAAAGTTCTCAGCTTGGTTAAAAAAAAACAAACAACAACAACAACAACAAAAATAAAACCAGAAAAGCTCCAGGCAGAGCGCAAAGCTTGTCCGGCGAACGCTCGGGGGGAGCAGGGAGCGGAGCAGGCTCTCCCGAGCGCCGCCGAGCCCAAGGCAGCGGGAGGCCCACTTGTTGCGGGGCCGTTCCCGGCGCGCTCGGGCACAAAGGCGCCCGCCCGCCGCACCGCACAGAGCCGAGCCCAGCCCAGCCCAGCCCAGCCCAGCCCAGCCCCGCCGGCCGCCCCGGGCCCCTTTCCGCCGGCAAACGGCCGCGTCCCGCCGGAACCTTCCCCCGCGCGGGGAGGGCGCGGAGCCGCCCGCGCAGTTGAGCAACCGCGGTGTCGCAAGCGGAGCGGAGCGGAGCGGAGCCCTCTTCCTGCGCAGCTCGGCGCCCGGGGCGGCAGGCACGGCCAGCAGCGGGCTGGCAGCCGAGGGGAGCCCCGCCGCAGCCACACCGACACCGAGCGGCGCCGCCGGTCCGCCCCGTCCTGTCCCGTCGCGATCGGAGCGCAGCCCAGGCACGGCCAGCCCCGCACGCCCCGCACACCCAGCTGCCCGGACACGGCCAGCTCCGCACGCCCCGCACACCCAGCTGCCCGGACACGGCCAGCCCCACACACCCCGCACACCCAGCTGCCCGGACACGGCCAGCCCCGCACACCCCGCACACCCAGCTGCCCGGACACGGCCAGCCCCGCACACCCCGCACACTCAGCTGCTCGCCCCGCACACCCACCTGCCCGGGCAGCGGCCGCCGCCGTGTCCGCGCCGCCCCAGCCAGCGCGGCGGCGCTGGACCAGCGGGGAGCGCTCCCTCAGCCGCCACCGGCCCCGGCGCTGCGCTCCGCCGGGGTTACCAAGGCGATGGCTTCGCCCTCGGGCCGCCGCCGCCAACCCGGGCCGGGCTTTCGCTATGGAACCGCGGCTGGCGGCCAATGGCGCGGCGCGTCCCGCCCCTGCGGCCGCTCCCCTTCCCCGGAGCGCCGGAGCTGGCCGCGCCTCCGGCCGGCGCTGCCCGGGCTGGGGGCCGCCTTTCCCCCGCCCCGCGGAGCCCCTGGCGAGCCGCCCCGGCGCTCCGGGAGCGCTCCGCCGGCCCGCGGACGGACGCGCAGCTCCGCTCGCTCCGCACGGCGCTCCCCGGGCGCGGCTCGCACTCGCAGCGCCCCGGAAGCCGCTACCGCACCCCCAGGTCGGACTGCGAGCACGGGCAGCTGCCCCGGGCACGCTGCGGAGGCTCGTCCTAGAGCACCTTTCCCGAAGCGCCTTCTGGAAATCAGCAGGGAAGAGCTCATTATAGCAGCCTTGGCAATGAATTCCCCGATACGTCCTCATTTCAAGAGTCTTGGTGCTGAGCGGTCAGGAATAATTGCACGGGAACTAGTACCTAGAAAAGGGGGTTTTCTAAGGCTTGAAAGAAGCAATCTAAAGAAGGCAAGGTAGAATGTAACCGGTAATGAAACAACTTTTGCATGCAGCGGGCCCGTCCCCACCCACTGAAATCAGCAGCAACATTCCTGCCGCCTTCAGTGAACACAGGGCGAGGCGTAGCACATCCCTGTCCACAAAGAGTATGATCATATTATGCATATTTTAACATCCCTATGCTAATAATCATGCTGTATCATTAAGCTTGTCTATTTTAGTCTGTTCATTTTTCCAGTTATTCCAGTTTTGAAAAGGGATGGATGGATTTACTTCCTCAACTTCACTTGCCAATTCTCAAGGCACTAAAAATCCATTAAATTTGGATTAGAACATATCAAGGAAATGTTTTGTTGTTTTTTATAAACCACCCAACCAACCACAACATCAATTAACTGGAAATCTCTGGGAAGGACAATGATCTCCCCTACTACTTCAGCAAATGGGATTTTTGCATGAATGGTGATCATGCAATGCTACCTCTAGGCAAATCTCAGTGGAAGGGCAGAAGTTAATGAGAAATCTTGCCTACCGTGTGTCAGTTGCCTTCACAGCCTGTCTGTCCTGTGTCAATTAACAGCTCCCCTTCCTGCTTTTAACCAGTTCCTTAATCTGCCCAGTACCGCAGGCATTGCTCCTGAACATCATGCTGCTACTTCACACCACAGAGTGTAGTAACTTCCCTTGACTTCCCTTCTTCCTGGAAAAAAAAAAAAAAAAAAAGTAGAGTTCAAACGAAACTGGTTTATCAGGCAAATGTGCCACTCATACAAATGGATTGTGTTCTACATAACAAAGTTAAGTTCAGCACGTTCAGCCCCTTGTTTCTCCTGTTTAAAGTTTACATTGCAATTGAAACATATTTCTGAAGAAATAAGGTATTAATGAAATCCAGTAGTGTAAAAAGTCCCAGTTCTGCAGTTTTTCAAATCATTCTGACACTTGTGGTTTTGACATTAAATATTCCAGATAGTCTTGGCTTAGACACCGAAACTTTGGCTCAGTAGTTGGCCTCACTGATGACAAATGGGTTTGTGACTGGCAAGGCTTGATAAGGTTTCTTTAAAAAGAGCTATTTACTCTGGATCTTGTGACATTAGGTGGTTGTTCTACAGGATCCAGTGCAGTCTGTGCAAAACATAAGCCATGATGTGAATGGACTGAGCAGAGGGCTACAATCCAGAGCCTTAAAAATCTGTTTACTCTTTACTCTACTGCCATCTTTTTCAATTGACCGATGATGCATTGAAGTGTCTATCACACATAAAGCATTTTAAAACTGTCTTGTACAGACAATTTCTGTGAATAGACTTCAGTGATACCTGAGCACACTGAGTTTTTCTCCAGGGTTGTAATCCCTGATTTCAAACTTCCTTTCCATTTTCTGTATTATGCCTCCAAATACAATGTCAGTATTTAGCAGGGGGAATAAAGAGACCTCAGCCAGTAGTTATTAAGTTATTTCAGATTATGGTTGATCAGCTTGCATGATATTCATGCTCTTGTCACACACGGAGTTGTTACAGACAGTGTGTGTGACACGGATAAGGAACTTGCCTTGAAACATCTTAAAGACCCATTTTTATATCCTATGTGGTATGCAAAAAAAAAAAATCCACCAGACTTCAAATATCATTTTAATTTTCAATTTCCTTATCTTTAGATTGCCTTCCCACCCCCCTTCACAAAACAACAAATGTTCTATTGTTCTGCCCCCCAGGCTATTGTTACATGTGTTCTCAGTATAATGAAAGGGCTTTGTCTGAAAAGGCTGGATCTGAGTCATGTCTTTGCATGTGAAACAGCTGTACACCTAGGGCACATTCTTGGCTGCTTGAAAATGTGTCATTTTCAGTTTTTTGGGTTTACACTCTTTGAATCCTGTGTCACTGCAGTTAATCAGAAGAAAGGAACTAAATTGTCTCTGTATTTGCAAACATCACACAACTGTGGCAGCAGACCCAGACATGAAAAAGGCAAGTGGAAATGCCATGTTAAGGATGTTTGGCCTGAAGCAGAAAAAGCCATTTTGAAAAAAAAAAGAATAAATCTAAAGGACAATGATCCAGAACACAGCAAAATACTGGGCAGGAGATGCTTAGAAAGAACTCATTAGAAAATTTAAACACTTACAGCAACTTGCTACTGTCTGACACTGTGATACAATGGCAACATCTACAAACCAAATGAGCTTTGGGCGGTTAAAGCACAGGAATGTTTTCTGGTGAATACAGAATGACACAAGAATCTCTCATCAGTAATTCTTTTCTTAAAAAAAAAAAAAAAGTTATATTCAAAACTGTGAGCAATAGTAGAGAGAATAATGGCCACTGCACTGCATGGTCATCCCTTTGCCAGCTTGCTGCCTACTGCTGTCCAAATAAAAGGCTTTAGAACATCTTGTGTATGACAAATAACATGTCACTCTCCTCAGCAGTCACTAGAGAAAAGCCAGTTTGCTTTGTAACCTCCAAAAAATAGTTTGCCTGTTAACAAAACTTTAATCTCCCCTTTGAAGGCCCTTCTTCATCTAGACTAGAAAAAATATATCCCCTATTCCCTAAAATAGCATGTTGGTACCATTTGGAAGGTAGAGTCATTAGTCACTGAAATTTAAGAAGTGCTAATAAACAAGTGAATAATACAGGCTGTGACTATTTCAAACCATGTGTTCAGTACAATAAATCCCAAGAATCAGGTTTGACTGTCAAAGCCTATATTTAACCTCCTGTAGGGAAAACACTAAGAGATTCCCAATATGTGATTTCATGCCCTAGGTTAAAGTGCTGCAACACACATAAACAATATGCCAGAGAGGATAGAGTGTATGGGTAGCATGGTCCTGTACCAGCTCAGCTGATAAATGAAAGCTGGCCTCCTGGACCTGCTCCATCTCTGCAGCTGTTAGACAGCCCAGCCTGTGAAACCCAAGCTGGCTATTGCCACCAGGACCTCTGGGGGTGCGTGGAGAAATGCTAATGGCACGGTGAGGGACGTGGTGTGACGTGCCACCTCAGGGCTGTGAGCAGGACACAGCACCTCAGGGCTGTGAGCAGGACACTCCCCCAGAGGTGCTCAGCAAGTGCTGCAGTCCCTGTGCCCACGCAGCTCCAGCCTGGGTGTCTGCGAAAGCTGCCCTTGGCATCTCAGCTGTCCCGGTGCAGGGGGGCAGCAGGGCAGCAGCAGCAGGAGAAGCAACAGCAGAGCAGCAGCAGCAGAGCAGCAGCAGCAGCAGGAGCAGAGCAGCAGCAGCAGAGCAGCAGCAGCAGCAGAGCAGGAGCAGCAGCAGCAGCAGAGCAGGAGCAGCAGCAGCAGCAGAGCAGGAGCAGCAGCAGCAGCAGAGCAGCAGCAGAGCAGGAGCAGCAGCAGCAGAGCAGGAGCAGCAGCAGCAGAGCAGGAGCAGCAGCAGAGCAGGAGCAGCAGCAGAGCAGCAGCAGAGCAGGAGCAGCAGCAGCAGCAGCAGGAGCAGCAGCAGCAGCAGCAGCAGCAGAGCAGCAGCAGCAGAGCAGCAGCAGCAGCCAGCCCAAGCAGTACCGGACTGCAAACCACTTGTCAGAGAAAAGGGATGCTGGCTTTGGCTAATGGAGCACCAGCCTGCAGCCAGAACAAGCAGCTTTTAACAGTGCTTTGCTAAACCAAGTTATTGAACATGAGTAAAATTCAGTAGAAGAGTTCTCTGAGAACCTAGAGCATACAGCAAGCAGAGAGGCAAACCCCTCTGCCAGCTGCAGCAGCCTCTCAAATCCAGCTGCAGCAGCCCTGGCACCATCCTGGCATATCGATGTTCTGTTCCTGCTGAATTCCATGTCTGAGGCCTCTCATTTTAAAATTTTAAACCTAGCTTAAACAACACAGAGCCACTTTAAACACAGGGCCTCTTCCTCAACCTCCCAGGCTACTGTGGCACACCAGAATCCCCAGCAGTCAGCTGTGATTCTGCTGGGCTCACTGCCTGTGCTTTTCCCAGCTCAGACAAGCTGTGGGAGCTGGTGAGCAGCAGCAGGCCTGAGCTGGAGGGAGGTCTGACCCAGCAAGGCTCTCCTGGAGCCCTGGCTGTGCTGGTGATCCCACAGAGCTCCCCAGACTTGGGTCCTGGCAGGGGAACTGCAGAGTCCCTCTGCCCTGAGGCTGCAGCTGTGCCAGGAAGGGCTGGGAGCTGCACCCCACAGCCAGAAGGCACTTGGTCCTACAGCTTCCAAAGCACAGAAACCCCATGGGCAGGAGCTCCTAGGCAGCCACTCTGGGGGCATTTTGATCACTTTATGCAAATTCCATTGTAATAAAGCAGCAAATTTTTAATAGCACTACTCTGCAGACAAACTGACTGAAATACTTATTGTCACTAATTCCATACCACAGCCAATGTATCTTTTTCTGCATCTGTTCTGGTCTCTGGGTATGGTCACACTTTACAGGACAGGTTTTTCATGAGATATGCGGGCCTCCATCTGTACCAGCAAGTGAAAATTAAAAAAACCACTAAGAATTAGGAAGAGTAAGGCCTTTACAACAATCAACAGCATCCTGAAGTGGCCAGCTGGCTTTCCTGCTACATTCTCCCTTTATACACAAATCACTTTACATAGTCTTTCATTTTTCCTAACCCAGACTTTGTAAAAACAGTTCCATCAATACAAGACAAATTCTTTCATCCAAAAGGCCAATGCCTACTAGGGCAGGACTTCTGTCCACATGTAACCTCACAGCCCACACAGACAAGCCTCCCACCAGCTATCATTTCCTCTGCTAACTTTGTGGGCCTGAACTCACAGCCAATATTAACATTTTATTAACATAACTGGCTTGTTAGAAATGTCAGTTTTTAGATGAGGCACCGAGTTCCCTTGTGTTATTTCTACTGATTTTTCTAATCAAATACAAAGGTCCCATGACACATTTTGACAAAAAGTAGGGCACAGCCAGCTTATTTATTCTTTTACTAAAAATAGGCTTCGATGTCCAGCAGGTTGTAATGTGTGAGACAGCACTTCAAGTGTAACAGCTGCTCCTCCTGCCTCAACACATCTGTGTTACCAGCAATCTGCTCTTTGCAATCTGCTAATTACCAAAATCAAACATCAGCCTTCACAAGGGGTTCCCTTTTTCAGAAATGCTTACTATGATTAGGCTAACCAACAATTGGAATAGCAATAAAATATCTTCTCATCCTTACAGGAGGAGTTTCTGACACCCTTCCAAGCACAGCACAGCATGTTTTACATCTCTTGGGTTAATGGCATATTACTATTCTCAGCCAGAGGCAAAGACTAGAAAGAGATTCATTACAGGAAATCCATCTCTCTCTCAGCCTCTTTGCATATTTATTTTCTAGCTGGTCTTCTTGTTAAGGCAATTCTGATAACAGAGCAGATGTGACAACTGTGCAAACCAGCAATGATCAGGAACACTATTGAGGCTGTCACACGTTTTAATAACTGTGGATATGAAACACTGTACAATTTCAGCATTTCACCTTGAGGAGACTTTCAACTTATGTTTTGTCAAGTTTTCTTTGAGGATATCATTGTCCAGCCACAGTGGTGTAAGTCACAGTTAGCAAGACTTTGTTTTGTCAGAACTGCCACAAGAGAGAAAACAGAGTCTTTGTCCCTCCAAGGACACTGGTGTAGTTATTCTTTGGGTCAAACACATCTACTGTCCTGAAGGGCACAGTGGGCATCACCTCAGGATTTGGCCATGTAACTTTGCAAACCAGGAAAGACTTGCTCCAACCCACCTGGCATGAGTTACACGTGATGTGCAAACCAAAGAAAGATGGAAAAGCAAATGTGATATATTGCTGCTACCATAAGACACAGGTACTGCATTAACATTTCACTAGCCCATGGAAAATGTGATCAAAGCAATAATTTCATTGCTTATCAGCACTATACCTACATAGCAGGGCAAACTATAAAAGCTGTTGTGAAATTCAAAAATTCCATAAGCACTAGAAAAATGGCAAATACTATATGCATCATCATTCCTCAAAAACACCAATTCTACCTACAAATGGACTATTATTTTGAATCTCTATCTAAAATCTCAGATTCTAACTTCTTCCCTCTGGTGACTGTGCTGTAATTTTAATACTACTGATGAGTTTCTATTTTTAAAAGGACTAACAAAAATGCATATATATAGCAGATCGGCTTTCAAAAGGCATTTCCATGTCTTATTAACAATGTTTCAAGTCTAATACTACTTCATGTACAACTAATTTCAATGTTTATTTTTCAGTAAAACTGTCCTACATTAAATCAGAGCAAACAGAGTCACAAGCACACACTGAAATTGCTGAGAAGCAAGAATGTTCAGTTCTCTGCTGCAGCAGACAGAAATTATTTCATCTCACAGTTCTACTAAACTTCTGATAATCCAGAGCCATGAGTCCCATCCTTGGAAAAAAGCACATTTCAGAGCAGATATATTAACGGGCACTGCACAACCAGTGCAGAAGAGATTCCTGGAATACTCAGAAAATGCCATTACATTTTTTGAAGTACATTTTTCTAGCCTTTCATTGCTAGACCATCCAGTCATACTGAATCAGGAAGACTCATGTTATTTCTAGGAATTATATTTTAGACAGTTTCTTCGAGCTACAGATGCATCATCCTAATTTTTACTCCATAAAAGTTAAAATGACTAAGTCTGGCACGATGCCATCACAAAAAAAAAAAAAAAATCAAAATCGTTGCAGTATAAGAATACAAGTATATTATAATTTGTTTCAAAACTAGAAATTTAGTCTGCCTTACATTTTAGTCTGCCTTACTATTTTGGAAACTCCAGGCTTTGTGCTGAATCACTTTTTATGGAGTTTCCAGGTACTGATTAACCAAATCAAAAACTGTGTGTTTCACCCCCTCTGCCTGGCAATCTATCACAACAAGTCAAAAGTTTCATTTATATGACTCACACGCCTTCAGATTAAACAACTATGCAAATGATGCCAAGTCTTTGTTTATCACAGCTTTGTCAGCAAAACAAAATCATCCAGCAGGTGAATCATGAAATTGCTGTCTGTGTGGATGAGGGAAGCAGAGATGCCTGCTGAACTTCACGCTCCCCAGTCTATTTCTCCTTCTCCTCTCCTTCACTGTGTGACTGCAGCCCTGCTCATGGGAGCAGAACTCTTCCCCAGCAGAAGGGCACAGCTCAGAAAGTCCTTAGGCTTGCTCAGGAGAGTGCCCTTGCTGCCTCCCCCTGCGAGGGAACGTGGGGCTTGTTTCCAGGAGGAGAAGTGCATCCATTTCAGTGCCCCTCCCTGACTGCAGAGAGCTCACTGCGGGCTTTTGTTGCAGTTCTGCTCTGCTCTGGAGAGAGACTGACAGGGTGGCAGTGCTCAGAGAAGGAGCAGCCATCTGGACAAGGTTAGGTCACCTTCACAAGAGAGCGCATTCCAGCAGCTCATAAAAATGTGGCTCAAGAACACTTTTTCTGTTCCTGGAATGTATCTCATTGCCAAAGAAGGTAGCTACGAGCAGGAAAATATTCCATGGGGAGCAAACAAATTCTCCTGCCAAAGCCATTCCTCCCTGCTCCACCCCAGCTGATATTACACAAGTTGAATAATGCATGTCAAGGTATTAAGTAACATATAAACACTTCCAGTAAATGTTTCTGCTGCAAGCCTTGACCTAACTGGTATTGCTTCCCCCAGTGATAATGGAAAAACATCTTCCTCAGTTCTTCTGCACCTAAAACTCATTATTAATGAGGCACTTCCCACCAAACATTGGCTGGTAATCTTCCTCTTGCCCCATCTCCAGGGCAGATTTTAAAACTCTTGCAAACTCAGCTCTCTCAGAGATGGCCTTCCCTGAAAGCCTCTATTGGTCCCACAGCCCAGGCCCTGGGGAGCTGCACTTCTGGTAATCCTCTCAGGAACAGATGACAAATTCCAAAGGAAGCAAGCTGGGGGTTTTCTCTCCCACCAAGGATGTTTTATAGGAGCCTTGTCTTCCCATCATTGCCCAACAGTGTTCCCCACCCCAGTTTTGAGAATATGTGTTATCACATCTTTTCCCAAGGGGAGCCACAGCTCTTTTTAATCTGGGAAAGGAAATCTCCTTGGAATTTAGTGTCACTTTAGGCATGGCCACTGCTTGCATATGCCAATAATTCCTTCTGCTTTACTGTCTGGGATGCTCCTCAAGGGGGGCAAAGGCAGTTCTGAGCCAACTGAGCAAAAGAGGACATGGTTAATCACATCACTGGGATGAAGATGGCTCTTGAATCACCTCCATGAGACTGAGAATCATTAGTCCCAAGGGAGAACTGCCCAAGGAAATTTCTGGGATTTTCCACTGGCATTTGTACTTTCATGAGGGTTTTCTGTAGGAGAGACTGACCTAGGGTCAAGTATCCAAGGAACTCCCAGGGAACAACACCAAATTCCACTCTGAAAAATGCCTGGGCAATAAATTTGAGCAGAGCTGTTAAGTAAGAAGGTAACCTCAGGTATTTTCTATAACTTTTTCCAAGTATAAATTATTTCATTTGATGCCTGTTAACTGCACAGGGCTGAGAGCTGTGGCTTGAGTTGGATTGTTTCCTTTCCATAATTGTTTTCCTGGCAATTGAACTTGCAGCCCAGCTGAGGATGTGAGCACTAAACACTACTTAGATCCAAGTCACTGCAATAGGTAAGAAATATGCTCCTGTTTGGGCAATACATGGAAAGCACAAATGCCAGTGAACAACCTCCTCCAAGCCTTCTCTGCCCTGCTTACAGCACAGCCTTTTGTGCCTGCTCTCCCACATCTGGGAGAGGAGCAATGGCCACATCTCAGCTCCCAGCAGCAAGGCCTCCCAGCTGGGACACCTGCACCATCAGCACAAAGACCACAGAGAGCACGGGAACTGAAATTACACCCACCGTGGCAAAATCAGGTCACAGCTACACAAAAACTGCTGGGCACTTCTCATACAGGCTGATTTCTTTGTCTGGGCTAATCAGGACAGGCAGAAAGCAAAGCCCATGCCAGAAGGAGCCTGTCCTGCTCTGAAGATTGCTCAGGAGATGGGTAATGACTGCATTACAGCCAGCACAGGAATGCCAGTGCTCAGTAAGGAGTGATTTGGAAAAGGGTTTCCAAATGCTACTCCCTGCTGCT
Organism: Fringilla coelebs; assembly: GCF_963513975.1. Lineage (NCBI taxonomy): Eukaryota > Metazoa > Chordata > Aves > Passeriformes > Fringillidae > Fringilla > Fringilla coelebs. The sequence goes on along the minus strand of NC_140036.1, from coordinate 1,123,228 downwards.
TTTAGTTCCCCCACAGAAGAACTTTTGGAAAGACCAAACCCCTCCACGAACACTTTTGGAGAAAGCTTTGGCCAGCCACTGCTGCTTTTCTAGGAAAGGGTAACTCACTGTAGGCTTAATTCTTCTTTATGCTGTGAAATAACCTTTTTTTGATGAAAGACTAATAAAATAACTGATTCCCCGACTTCTAAAAATGTTAGGGCTAAGTGGACACTCAGAAACACCAGTGGTGTCTAGACTTCTCAAGACCGGAAAAGTTCATCTGAAAAGCTGTTTATTTTTCATCCAGGGCACTGAGGGCACTGAAGGCCAGGTATAAATTCCTAGTGTAGATGAAATAGAGATTTTTGGAGTTCACTTGAGTTAGCAATATGAATTAAGCATTTAAATTTTAACTTGTTGAATTGCGTGTTGAATTTTAACCTTTTACTTAAGAAACCTGGTTCATAACTTCATCAGGTTGTGGAGTCTATTTATTCTGTATATTGCTTCACAGAGAGGAATGTGATGACAGCAAAGGAAATGCTTTTGCACTCTCCCTTTCCCCCTCCACCCACCCAAAGCAGGACTGTGCTGCCCAGCTCCTGCCTGGATCCCTCTCCACAGGGACAGGGGAACAGGCAGGCACCTGGCACAGCCCCCAGAGCAGCAGCACATGGGGTAAAGCAGGACACACAGAGCCAGGAGGGCTTTCCTGAGGGGCTCCTGGGTGTGCATACTGCACACACGTACAGATGTGCATAACCCACCCTCCTGCAACTTCCCAGCAGTCTGGCTCTCAGCACAGCCAGAAATGCCAGCCCTCAGCCTGTCACACACCATGAGCTTGTGTCACACACATGAAGCAGTGGCTGGCAGCAGCAGGCTCCCAGCCCTCTCTGCAGACATCCCACATGCCACCAGGAGCTGGGAGCACACCCATCCAGCAGGAGGGCTGTGGAAACTCAGCACATCGCTCCCAATGTCCAGAGCTACCGAGAGAGCCCTTGGAGGGCTCGGAGGTTCTGGAATGTTCCCAAAAGTGCCTGGTGGCTTGACTTTGATCCCTCTAGGGATGTGCCACCTGCATATGAGGATATGAGAATCACTGGGGTTTAAATGGTGTAGAAACAGTATATTTGCAAGGTGAAACACAGGTTTTAAGGTTTTGGTACAGGGGGGTTATGGAGACAAGATGGAGGAATTTGGGCCTGTCTCGTGGTTCTTCTTTCTTCTTCTTGTCATCCATTTTCTGTGTGATGTTGGCATTTGTGGATTGGTTCATGGTGAAGATGCACTTGCCAACAAGGGTGAAAGGTATTGGGGACAAAAGGTAAATATGATTTACGTAGTTTTTACTACAAAAAGACACGACTGCCCCGTGGGCAGTCAGAGTGCCTTTGGCTGCCTTGCTGGTCAGATCCCAGCTGGGCAGAGAGAAAACTTTGTAGATAAGAAATAATAAACAACCTTGAAGACCAAAAATCAGAGAGTCCAGCCTCGTCCTTTGGAGCCTGATCTGAATGAACCATCCTACGCGTGTCTGGGCACAGACAGACAACAGCTGAGCCGGACAGAGGGCCAGCACTGGATGGTGATGGCAGCTGTACACATTGGCAAATGGAAATGTTTACAGAGCTGACTGCACACGGTCTGTATCCTTATTGCTGTGTGCTCACTCACAGAGCTCGGAGCAGAGCACTTTGGCAAACCTGTGCCAGCTCAGGGATCCACCCAGACCTCACCCTTTAGCAGAGAGCTGCCAAAGCTGAACTCTGATGTGAGCCCACCACAGGAGAGCAGCCCACACAAATCCCTCCTAGCCTTCCCGTTGCCCCCACACAATGGACACCAACACTCAATCATTGAAACTGAAACTTCAAGGACATTCTCACCGTGCCATTAAACTACATTTAGAATTCCCCTTGTCAAGCACAATTTTCTGTTATGGTGGTGAGGACTACTCAGGCGTTTCAAAAAAAGCATCAAGTATCAGCTCTCAAGCACCTTTGTTCTCAAGCACCATTAACAACAGAGCAAATACCTGGAGCAGTCACAATTCAGGAAAACTCTACATCCCAGTGAAAGTCTCAATTCCTGAAATAGCACCTGTAAACTTCCAATCCATCCTATGCTAATTCCTTCATATAATAGATCCAAAAAAACCTCTTCAAACACTATTGTTAACCATTAGTCTTCTCCTTTGATAATTTAATTTAAATATGTTTATTTAACTTTTAAATCTTGACTCTTATGCTAAATATTCCTCAGAGAAAAAGTCAGAATAAAGTATTAGAGAGATGCATACTTCGCCTGTTTTAATCTTAGTCACATCTTAAACTGCCATTATCACAGATATATGTTAAAAAGAAATACACTCAGATATGAAAAACAAGGTCCTGTTACAGCATGTCAGGTTTTCTATCAAAGAACATGCCAATACACTTTGTGGCTTAATAATTTTCAAACCTAAGAACTGATGATGCTCAGCTCAATTATCCATAAAATATGCGTTGAAAAACAGCATGGTTTTGTTTTGTTGTTTTCTCCTTCCCCGACAACAACAGCTGGGGGAACAGTCATGCAGTTCCATAGTAGCTTGGCCATATGAACTCTATTAAAAAACTGATTATTTCAAGTTGCTAAAGATCAGGTGATAACCTCCTTCAAAAGATGGAAAAATGTGAACAGACCCTAATTAGTATCTGATAGAAGTGGGGCTGTTGCACTGTGTAAACGCTGAATTAGAATGATAATGCAGGGAACTCAACAAAAGCAGCTTTGTGTTCCTCCCTGCAGCCGGTGACAGCTCCTGCAGGGGCTGTCCCTTGCAGCATGTGACACTCTGGGTTTTCCACACCCTGCTCTGATGTACCCGGCAGTGCTTCTACAGCTAGCTCAAGAGAACAAGCCCGTGTCCCATGCTGCACACCTTGTCTGGGGCAAAGACTTTTAAAATAAATCCTTCTGGGCTGGCTGACTCACCTCTCAAACACACCTGCCCATGCACCTGCGGCACTGCCTGCAGAAACCCCAGCTGAGCACCACTGCTGCTCCCTGGCCTCACCCCAGGACAGGCCCTGTCCCTGCTTTTCGGGCTGGTGCTGCTGCTCCAGCTGACACTGGAGTGTCACTCCATGGCACACAGGTGCTCTGCACATCAGGGACAGGCTTTGCCTTCACCAGGGCTGGCACCCAAGCATGCCAGGGGCTGCTGCAGCCAGGGCTACAGCGGACACTGCATGGCATCACTGCATGGCATCACTGCAAGGGCAGGCTTATGCATTGTTGGAATCCTGGATGCTAAGAATTTTAAATTTTCTGTGCTGAAAGGCACAGACCCACAAGAGAACACTGCATTTGACCTGAGGTTGGGAAGAAGGTTTCCAAAACTGATTGATAGCACTGGGATTAGGAGTGTGTGGTTGGTTAGAAGTGTGTAATATCACAGGGTAGAAAACTTAGAGTTTGGGGCCTTAGAATATAGAAATAAATATGAAGCAAGATGGAGGTTTTAAGGTGGAGGCAGGTTGTTCTTTACATTCTTCTTCCTTCTTCTTCATGGGTTTGGGTGATGTTTTGTAATTGGGCAGAAAAGTCTGCATGGCGGGTTTCCAGGGATCAGTTATTGGATTAAAAGGGAAAATAATCCAGGTGTCAGTTCTTAATTGGATAGTTTAGTCTTAAAAGACTTTGGAACAAGAGATTGTTGGCCATTTTGTGCCTTCTGATGAAAAGCTGCAGAACTCCCAGCAGCGAGACTGTTTTACTGATAAGGAATAATAAACACCTGAGTCCCAACATGAAATACTGTCTGGAGTGCCTTCAGTGCAGACCCAGAGAAACTGATCGTGCATGGCAGGTTCACTGCCAGCTCCCAGTGACTGTGCTCGCCTCATGCAGCTTTCCTGACAGACACTGAGTGTCTTAATTAGCAACCTGCCTTTTCAATGCCCAGAAAATCACACTGTGTTTGGCACTCTGGGTCTGCAGTGGCTGTAACCTTACCCACACAGAAATCCTGCTGAGTCCAACGCTCTTTCCAAGCCAGTCTGCCCCCAGCATATGTCAGCTTCTGTACATTTTGCCCTTTTCCAATTCATCCCATCTGTTTATGGTCTACCTAGTTAAATACAATTTTCCTAGGTTTCCAAGTCATCTTTTTGCCTTTTTTTTCCTATCTGATGTCCAGTAAATGATATTAAAGAGAAATTTATTAAAGAACTATCTTAATTTGATAATAACTACCCAATTTCTTTCCACATTTTTTCTCCAAACTGGCTGAGTGTGACCTTTGTAAAGGTATTTAGCAGAGGCTAGTCATTTGTCAAATCATTTTTCCAGGTTTTGTCAGCAAGAATTTTGAAATCATTATCAAATTATTTTTCTTACATCAAACTTTAAAAAATGTTCTCCGACATTTTAGTCTAATTCCTAATTCTAATTCCTTATTTCTAATTCTCTGACAATTTAGTCTAAGCTGACATATTTTAGTCTAATTCCTTAAAACTGCATGAGATGAAGTACACAGTAGAAAAAAACCACAAAAGTCTGGTTTGTGGCCAAAATTGCACCTTGACATAAAACAGAAGGGGGAGAAAAATTAAATCTCTTGAATAGTATTTCCCAAGTGTTTATTAAGAATTGCTTTCTTCCTTAGTCTCAAATCCACAGTAGTCTCAAGGCAACAATGCCACATCTGGGTTTGTTGGGCTCTGTTGAAAATGTATTGAGCAACCCCAGATTCTGCTGCCCTGCCATCTCCAGCAGGTTCTGCATCCGTGGCACACGCAGCCCAAATTGTTTATTTCTCCCAGCTCTCATTAACCTCTGACTGCTCTGTTGGAATCAGGAGACCAGTTCAGATATCTTCTTACAGTTACTGCTAAATTGTAACTGTTTGAAAAGATTAAGTGTGACAGGTCAGAGAGAGGAACAAAGAGTTTTATTCATGGAGAATCTTACCAGCCTTCAAAGCGAGTCATATGAGACATATATGATGAATACATAGGTTTTTATAGCTCCTGCCTACAAGAGCAGAAACCTCAACATCCCTCATGAGCTCCTTCCTGTTTCCCCATGCTCTCCTATTCATTTTGGATGACACACTGTCCCCTTTATTCCTCTTCCTCCTCTTGTCCCTCCTTGTCCCTTGTCACCCCTCTCTGCACATCTTGCTCCGTGACTCTGCGCTCACTTGTGCTGGATTCAGAGAAGAACACCCCAAGATCTGCCACTCTGGAAATCTGGGAATTGCCAGCTAGGAATGTCCCATCTTGCCTCCCCCAAAGCAGCAAAGTGAGTATGAAGCCAGACTCCAGCCCTCCTTAACAAGGGATGTTCAAATACACTTCACAGCAAGGTAAGAAACAAGCAAGTTCATGTGGTATGTGACCAAAAAAACTGCAAAGCAAAATTCCCGAGGAAAAAGGCCATTTCCTCACCCTCTGGCTTTGGAACTACACCAGGATAAACTAAGTGGCTGAGGCAGAAGTGCTGGCCATTTGACCACCTCATCAGGGGGAAAGAAAAAAGGAAAAAAAAACGGGGAAAAAAAAAGAAGAAAACAAGTGAAAACTGTGTGCACATGAATCCTTAGGGCCATCCAAACTGGGAAGGTATGTTAGAAACCACTTCTGCTTGCAGGACTAAGGTTTGAAGTCAACAAGGGCAATCATTTCTGGAGATACAGTACAATACAGATGGTCCCTTTTGACTCAGAGAGAAGGGAGAGCAAGAGACAAACTTCTGTCTGGACAAAAAACACTTCCTGCAAGAACCACTTTACCTCTGAAAGAGGTAAAGACAACAACAGCAGCTGCTTAGATTTACACTGATGTCATGGAACAGAATTGAACCCAGCCAGTATCTCTAACTGGTACCAATTGCTACATCAGTGGGTCTAAACAAGTTTACAGCCTCAGAAGACTGCAATCTCCCTTCCACACAGGAAAGGAAAATCGTTTCTTTTAGAGGAACTCGGAATTCTCAACCCTAATTAATCTTCTAAAGCAGGAAATCCCTGCCAGCACAGGTGGAACTGTAACACACTGGCTGTGCAGCTGGGGAATGAAAAATGGGATTTCCGTGCTCCTGGCTCACCCACCAAAAACAGAGCAAGTAAAACAGGCAGCTCAAAAGCTGAAAAGAAGAATGCAAGTAAAAAAATTGAGAGGGGAATTCAGGAAGTCACTAGGTCATTCCTAAGAAAATTCCCTACAGTGTCAAGGATGGTTTGAGCCCTTCTGAGGAAGCAGCCCTCACTGAGAGCTAAGCATTAGGGCAAAGGAAACTCATCCAAATCTGTATTTCAGGAACCAAAGTCGAGAGGACACTCTGCTGCCTTCTGAAAGAGCCCTGTAATGTGCATGGACAAGTCCAGTTTCCCTCAGCCATCCCTTTGTTCTCTGTAATTGCTATGTTTAAATACAGTTTACACTGTTACTCACTGGACCACATCACAAAAGATGAATGCCAGCATAGACATTTCTTTGCCATTGAAATGTTACTTGACTTAAAAGTCAAGACAAGAAACAGCCATTTCTTTTTTATACTTACAGCATTATAATTGTGGAGGCATGTAGAAAAGAGGGATATAAGCAATTATTTACATTGCTACACATTTCTGTCTGTCTAACTGAAACCAAAAGACTTAGAGACAGGTGAAGATAACACAGGTGCTTGTAGGGTATGCCCTGCACTCTGCTCTGAGCACTAGGGCTGTGCTTCAATTCAGTTTAGGATAAAGAATATTTTTCATTACAGATATTATTTCATTTTATTTTCTTTTTTGAACAACCTGCTCTAGTGGAAGCTGTCCCTGCCCATGGCTGGGGGTCAGAACTAGGTGATCTGTAAGGTCCTGTAAGGTCCCTTCCACCTCAGACCATCCTGTGATGCTGTGACTGGATGACATCAAGCACCACAAAACCATCTGTATCAGAAGACACGGGGCAGATTTCAGAGAAACTAAAAAAACATTGTGTCTCAAACAAAAACAACTAACACAAATAGTAGCACCCAAGCTTTGTTTAGACTAGGGGAAGTTCAGCAAGGCAGTGATAAAAGAGCTCTCAGGGTGGGGTACTGAAAGGTGTGTTTTCACCAGAAGAGCAGTGCTCTCAGTGTGAAACAGCCTGAGTACTTCCAGCCATAGGAAGTGACCCTCGCTCTCTGATGTGCCAGACCAAGTGGGTAACAAGCAAAACCAGATTAATTTACTTTAACTGCACTTGCTCACTGGGGGAAAAGATAAATATACTTACTATTAATAAAAATAACACTGGGAGAGCATGACATTTTTTTCTTTCCTACACACACACACACACACAAGTTCTCTCTATTTAGACTATTAGAAGGCTAACTGTTCTCACACATACATTTCAGTCAATATAACAGGTATTTGCATTGTTGCTTTCTCATGAGTTTGTGTTTCATTGCCCCATTCTGACAGGCTATTGAGCCCACAGGACACTGTTGGAGTCCATATGGTTTTGTACTGCACAGCAAAGCAGGCCATGCTCGGAAATGCCCTGAACACATGCAGAGGGGGCAGAAAAACGAGCAAGGTCACTCAGCTGGGCTTTCATTTCGGCCTGGATGCCATGTTCCAGCAAGCAAGTCACACACATTCTCCAGAGCAGGAGTCAGCCAGAGCCACAGAAGCTCAGCTGCTCACAATTCATGCCCCCATGTGCATGACAGTGCCAGTCAGAGCTGAGAGTAACCTGCACAGGAGGCTGCAGGTAGAGCAGCTGCTCCAAAGTGTGCACGTGCCCTCCAGCAGCCCCACAGCCATCCCCAGGCTGACCTCTGTGCTTCAGGCTGCTACACTCAATATTGAAGGTAAATGTATAGGAACAACTGAAAACTATTTTCCTCCTGGCCTACTAGTGAAGTGCTTAATTGAAGAAGACAAAGATTTAACAGACACGTTCTTCCCCTTAAGATGGATTGATAAAACACAGAATTTAACGTTAGGTAACTGCAGAACTGAGATAATGTCATGATGTTTTGCTTTCTACAAGATAAAAGGAAAACCCTGGTTGCTATATAAAGAGGGGAAATGATTTTAAATAAATATCTTAACTTCCTGGCAAATTACAAGGTTAAGGTCAGCTCTAAAAGGAATTTGTGTCAGCTAGAATAAGACATCTCTGTGAAAGATTAATAAGAATGAAAACCAACCTCTTAAAAAAGTAGAAGTAATGCTTGTTGAATTTATCATCACCTGTAAGACTGGTTATGTTAATAATCCTTCATGTTATGCCAGGTAGACTGAAAATAATTAATAGTTCACAACCTTCCCACAGAAGTTTCAGTGCCAATCTTGTTTTGACTGTTGACAATAAATACAAAGTATAATCCCAAATATTTAGGCCTTCACCATAAATTCCTTCTATCTGAGCAACTTCCATGCAATGTAATAAGAAATCTACTAGTCCAGCATTACCTGTGAGTTCCTGGATCCCACACCCAGCGGGGAATTTCAGCCTCACTGTTTCACAGCTCTTCAATGAAGCCCACTGTGCTCACGACCTGGAGAAGCAGATCTGATGTTGCACTCAGGGCTGCACAGCCGAGCTCTGCTGAGCCACCACCCACGCTCAGGAGTGAGAGATGAGACCCAGGGTGCTGCCAAAGCCTGGCTGATTGTGCTGCTCAGGGGCTGCTGTGAAATCCTGAGGGCTCTCTGTCCCACAGCAAGCTCTTTCACAGCTGGGGAACAATGCTCACCTCAAACCAGCAACAAGGAACGTCTGCGAGGACACAGCACCGTGAGAGAGGATGGAGAGGAAGAGAAGGAAATGGAGAATAAAGCAAAAGATGGAAGGGAGGAAGGCTGTTTATACGCTTACAAAATTTCTAAAATAGCTACAGCCCAGAGAGATGCAGGTGGCTAACTGATCTCATTAGAGAAACCACAATGGTTCAGAGACAAGGTTGGTTTCTGCCAGGATCCTGTTTCCAGTACTGCTCATACCCAGATGCTGCACAGGAAGGTTCCCAGCCACACTGTTTGACAGACTTTAATGTAACTCCTGAAGGACAAGCCAGAAATATTTGGCTAAAATTCATTGCCAAGTTAGACAACCACTACATAAGAAAGAACTAAAATCCACTATGTAGAACAGGACACCCATGGTTATCAAGTTTCGAACCTGCTCATGGCACTTTTCCTTGGAAACAGCACTTGGTGCAGCACACAGCACCCCTGCAGAACTTCCACAGCCAAAAAAACTCTGATACAGGCCTCAAAAGTGTGAGAAACAAACCTGGCTGCTCACTGCTCCGTTCGCCTAGGAGCTGGGCAACTGGTGTGCAACCAGCACCAAACCCACTGAGGCGAGAAAGGGCTGCAGTATGCACCTGTACCACGCAGACTTTTGGGGCAAAGCAGAAAGATTTACACATCCACCCACTCCTAGGGAAGGGAGTGCCCCATCAGGGCAACTTGGCAGTCAGTGCTTCACTCATGGATGCTGTCGAGGCAAGAAATGGACAAGACTGACTGCCTTAATTCCTCATCCCTCTATTAATACTGGATCTTAGGAACTGCTGCCCAGGGCTAGTCAAAAAACTCCCTTCATGATGTTTTTCTATTGAAAATTGTGTCTTTCTCCTTGGGAAAAAAAAAAAAAAGCTTCCCATTAAAGGCCCTCACTCTGTCTGGTATTTAATTTCTAAAAACACCAAGACCTACTATGTTTTTGTTTTCAACAAGACCTTGTTTTTGAAGTGGTGCCTCACCGGAGCTGTGGTTCAGTTGCCAGAGCACACCTCCCACGAGGTGTGAGATCACTCAGAGGGGAGGTGATGACACCACTGCAGGATGCAGCCTGGCCAGGGAAGCCAGGCTGCACCTGAGTCAAAGCTGTCAATCAAAAAGTAGTCACAATTTTAGAAAATCTACTGCAAACGTTGACAAAAGTAATGTGCTTCACTTTAAATTTTTCTGCAAAATAATATATTTGGTGATCATGCCTGTTCCTCACCTTTCTGGGCACTCCTGAAGTGCTGCTCATAAAAGTGGAGTGAGAGGACACTGGAGGCTCCAGCAACAGCAGCCATACCCACCACTGCCAGACTCCTTCCATGCTTGGGAATTGCAAGGGGATTCTTCCCCTCCTGAGCATCTCAGCTCCAGTATCTGGCCACTCACTGCCCAGAGGGACTGAGTTCCCAGGGAATGCTCTGACAACATCAAAGATTAACTCACTGACCCTCATGTTTAATGTACAAAAACGGTTACAGGAACTCTGCATTGTAAGCCTTTACCATAGACCCTGATCCGAGGGCAGTGGACAGCCCTAACAGCAAATCCTTGTGCCTCGGCAGCTGCCTGAGCTCTCTGAGGGGATGTGTGGGCTCCGAGAAGCAAGTATCCAAGCACACAAGTATTTGCAATAAAAGCTCCACTCTTATCAGACCCCTCCCAGTGTGCTCGAGCTTTACCAGATCACTGACCTCCCTCGTGTCACAATTGCCAGTAAAATACAATAGCCTGAAACTGAAAACACCTCGGATCTACCAAGAACCCACTCCAAAGGACAAAGTCACTGATAATGCTGAGCCCAGCTCACAGGATGAGACACTGATTGTCTCAGTGCTCTAAGTGAGCAGCTTAATTGGAACAGAAAAACAGGGTGATGAATCACAGCTAAGGAAAGCACCTTGCTGAGGTAGACAGACAACATCAACGCTTTACATCATTTAAAAAATTTGAGGTTACACTTTAGGACAGCACACGTGGAAAACATTTCAGGAAAAAAAGATGAAATGTTGTTTAACCGGTGAATTCTTGCCATTAACAGCCTAACCGGTGTGACACATGCCGGCGGGCAGGAGGTGTGAGCCTCGCACACGCTGCCAGCCACACTTCCCACTGCCTGCAGCTGCCAGACCTCGCTGAGGTTTCAAAGTTTCCCAGCGGGAGGCCCCGTTCCCTTTGCTTTCTGGTAAATTAGCTACCGTAGGTAGTCACATCTCCTTGGTGGGTTTGATTTCATTTTTTCTTCTTTCTTCTGCTTTTTTTTTTTTTTTTTTTTTTCTGGTTTCTTTTTGATGCAGTAGCATCTGATCTTATTCAATCCCCAGCCCTCTTCTCATCTCCTCACTCCGAAAAGAGAAAGAGACCCCAGAAGCACCCTAGGGAGTGGGGATTCACCTGGGACTGCGGAGATTGTCACAGAATGGGAAGCGCCAGCAGCCACAGGGAGGGGACGCGCCCGAGTGCGGCCCCGGCAGCGGGCAGGAGCGGCGGGGCTCCGGGCGGTGCCGGGCCGGGAGCGCTCCGCGGGGCTCCCGCTCCCGGCCAGGGGTCGGGGGAGGTCACAAAAGCAGCAAAGCAATAACGCGAGCCGCGCTCCTACCCGGCCGTGCCTCCCGCAGCCTCGCACCGACAGCGCGGCCCCAGCACGGCCCGGCCGCCCCGCCCCGGGGCCGCCGCCTCTTCCTCCCGCCCTGCCCCGGCCCGGCCCCGGGCCCTCAGCGACACCGCGGGGCCCGGCGCGGCCCGCTGCCCTCCCTGTGCCGCCCGCACAGCTCCTCCTCAGCCCGGGCACGGCCATTTCCCGGGGCACCGCTGTCCACCGGCCACTGCCACCTGCTACTGCCACCGTCACCACCACTGCCATCGCCACTGCCACCGCCACCTGCTACTGCCACTGCCACAGGCAGCCTGGCAGTGCCCCGCCGCCACGCTGTACCTTTGGCCTGGGCAGAGGAGCAGCCAGCCCCCTCAGTTTACAAGCATAATCTTTTCAGCCATGGCTTTGCACTTGCTAGTGAAATACTGAGTCATGCCAAATGTTACCCAGCTGTTCCTTTATCTCCTTCTCTGAGGAAAGGTGATTACTGCAATAAAATCTGCTGGTTTCTTTCATGCCAGCCTCGGTTCCCTCGGAGGAGCAGGTGATGTGGGGGATGAGGGCCCGGCTCCGCCACAGCCAGCCAAGGCCATCCCTGCTTCCTTCCATCCCTGTCCTCCTCCTCCTCCTCAGCCAGCTCCCAGCATGGCCTGCAGCCAAGAGCCACCCACGGGGCTGCCTTCCTCACAAACACCCCACTGCCACAGAAACTGCTGTGGGCAGCCCTGCGGCTGACACGGGCATCCCACAGGCACACCCTGCAACGCCAGGGATGCTCTGCCCTGCCCTGCCTGCCCAGCTCCAGTGCACAGCAGGAACCAGCTGCCCACACAGCTGGAGGTGTCTGGCTGACCTCCAGCCAAAAAAGGCCTTCACTCTCCTCCTCACTTCAGCAGCACCTTGTGCCAGCCTTCCCCAGGTTCAGGCCACTGTTCGGGAGATGACATTCTGACAAATGAAAACCTGTAACTTCAGGTGCAGTGGTGACAGATGTGCAAACCCAGTGGTCACACCTGGCCACGTGTCGGGGGGTGAAGCACAGAGCTCTGCAGCTCTGCAGCCCCAAGGCATCTGCCAGCAGACATGGGGCAGCTAGGAAGCTGAAAGGAGGACAGTGAGCAGACCCCACAGGAGGAGTGGCCTCCACTGCTGAACCAAAGTCAAACGTGGTCTCTGAGAAAAGCCTGAATCCAAAAAATGTCCTAGTAGGAGACCTGGAACATGCCACAGGGCAAGCTGATTGCATTCCTGTTTTATTGTCTGCCATAAGCAGCAAGCGTGGTGTTCAGCAGCAGAGGAACTTGAGTTAATGATCTCTTGTAAATTTTAATACTTGCAAGAAAGGTTTAACAAGAAGTTTCAAACCTGCAAAGTTGGAATATATGCTAAAAGCATGGCAACATTACATTTTTGAAGCCTGACATTCTTTTAATGCGTGATATGGGCAATAACTTGCAATAAACAGTAGCAACTCCAGACCTTCTCCAACAGCTGTGCTAGCCACAAATAAGGTTCTGAGCAGGGCAGAAAAACCAATGTCACAGAACAAAGGAACCTGAAGTGCCCTCCCCCTGCAATTTCCTTTTCTAGGCTCCTCTCTTTGCACATGAGTGCACTTTGGGGATCCTCAGTGCCTGATCTCTTCCCTGCTCCTGTTCTCTGGAAGGAGCAGAGCTGTCCCTCCCGGTGACACAGAACAAACCCAGGTAGCAGCAGCTCCTTTTCATTTCTTGCAGGGTGCTGGTTCCCTCTCGTTGGACAAGCACCTGTGCCCACCAGTTATATCAGCACGTTGCAAACTCACCCTCACCTGTGGAGGAGGGCTTGGGGCACGCTGTGCATGCAGCTTCCACCTGGAGTCACAGGAGCTGGGAAGTCAGAGTTCAGTCCCAATTTTACCTGGCATAAACCCACACCACAGGAAGACATCCCCTTCCCTTGCCAACTCATGGTGCTCCCTGCATGGCCCCTGCCCTCCCACCCCTGCCAGCTCCTTTCCCACTGCACATGTGGGATGAGTGAACTTACCCAGGCTAAAACGCAGTGGCTGGCTTCTTTTCCCAATGTACTTGTGACTTCTTAACAACTGCTTCCTCAAGGAGAAAGGAGATATTCAGTTGGGTTTTTTTCAGAACAAAAGGTACAGTACTTAGCTCTGTATCTAGAAGTAGTGGTTCAATACTCTGAATTGAGGCATCCTCCAGGCACCTCTCCTAACACCCGTATGGATCAATGGCAGATGTGACAAAACCCAAGCAGCTGAGAAGGAACAACTAGGAAAAACTGTCAGGACCTTAGGAAGTGTTTTGCACCAGTAACTCTCAGTGACTGTGGGTGCTTTTGAGTTTATATCTGCATCAGAATTTACAGATTTGGAAGCACAGTTCTCCACGACTGACTTTTGCCAGCACTTTCTCAGTAGCTGTTATGGCACATGTAGGTTAAACCCTGCTTCAAAAGGACTCTGCTTCCTTTGGACATTCTGGTATGACCATCTCTGTCAAGGGAGCCAATGTGTCAAATTTCAGAGAACATCCAGCAGCAAGGCACTGCTGGCTCTAATTCTTCACTGAGTGTTTCTGAGATAGTTCCTTAATCCAAATTTCCAATTTCCTGCCACAGAGCACAGCCAACACTTCCCTTTTTCCACCCTCCACCAGCCATCCCTGTATAGATGATGCATCCCTGTATAGATGATGACACCTCCAAGTAAGGCTGGTCCCATGCACTCAATGCAGCTGTGGCACCTCAGCATCCCCTGAAGGGGTAAAAATAGGTACTGAGCTACTGCAGAAACAAATCCCATTTGCTCACTTTCTTGCCCTTGCCATGAAGGAATCCTGTTTGTGTGTCCACTGCCACAGCTGGATTTTTCAGCCTGCAGACAGCTTGTCTGCCCAGCCTAACTTACAGACTCCTGGCCAAGGTTTCATCTCACCTTATCAGTGTATTCAGCATTCTTCAGATCCTGACAACCCACGCCCCTCCCTCTCTGCTTCCCAGGATCCCTTTGTATTCTTGTCTTTATCTAGTGTTGCCTTTTATCCTTCTTGCTTTTTCGTTTTACTATCATTTCTCACCACACACCTTGAGAAGGGTGAGTTTCCTGGAAGAAGGCTTATGGAAAAGATCTTGCCTCCCTATCTGAGCAAGCAAGGGAGCCAGGAGCTATTTACATATTTTCTGATAAGCAGTGAGAATGTCCTGATGGTCCTGTGAAGTCCACAAGGAATTGGTTTCATGCTGTTCTGCATTTTCTGCTTGTCTATGCTTGCCCAATTCTAATGAACTAACAGTATTAAAGATATTTTACATATTGTTATAACATTATTTGGAGGAGAAAGCAGTATTACCATCTTGAATTTAGTCATTAAAGAGATGATATTGGCAACACTTAGCATGTAAATAATGAAAATAACTTTTTAAGTACGATTTTTTTTCCTTATTAGTTATCAGTTAATTTCTGCCTACACTATTATGGTACAGCTGCATCTAATTTCTAATTTTTTGTGCAACCATTAGGGCAAAAATAATATTTAATTTTATATTATTAATTTAAATTCTTTATTTTTTTAATATAGACCAAAACCGGGGGTGGATTGAATTTTTTTACAGTTGAAATTTTCTTAACATAACTTTGAAGGTCTGGAGCCTCACAAAAAAACCCCAGAGCAGCCAAGACCCCCCTCACAAATACACACGAAGCGCGAGGCTGATGCCTTGCAGTAGCAGCAAGAGCTCTCACTGCCCCAGCACGGGGTGCCTGTGGGAATGGGGGTGCTCAGCACTGCGCTTTGGCCGTGGGAAAAGGAGGAGCAGCCCCAGAGTGGCCATCCTGAGGCAGCAGCAGCGCTCAGGATGAGCAGGGAGCTGCAGGGGAGCCCAGGGGCTGAGCCAGGCCAGGGACAGAGGGCTCAGCCCCAGGGGCAGTGCTGCCTGGGAGCCCCGGGGGGAACACACACCCTGTGCCAACCACAGCTCCTGGAAAAGGAAGAGCTGGGGAAAACTTGTACATCGCTCTGAAACGTTTCCCTTCCAGGGAGCGAGCTCTGCATGGTGTGAGCGCTGCAGATTTCAGAGTATTTCGTGCTCTGTAGCTAAGAAATAAGAAAGGCTGGGCTAGGAGGTGACTAACTACCAGGAGAGAGCTGTTTGCATGACCACTTCTGAAAACACAGCTGAAACTCTCCCGGGGGCAGATCCTGAGACTGTAACTGTTTTCACTTGGAATATTCAAATCAGCCTGTACTGACAACAAACAGAGTGAGAGCAAAGCCAAGCCGCAGTCTCGGGAGGAGAGAAGACACAAGCAGCTGTGAGAAGAGAGCACATGAGCTGCCCCTGCAAGGGCTGCCCGCTGCTCCCAGGGAGCTGTCATTGCCCTGCTGGGAACTCTCCTGTTCCCACTAATTTCATTCTTTCGTTTTTCATTAGATACTCGACCTGTTATGACTTTCAAAGTGGTTAATTCAAAGTTTCATCTTACTCACAGCAGTTATCAAGCCTTAACACTTGACAAATACCTCAAACACACCCGCTTTGAACCTGGCTTTAGATTACAATATAAAAACTACCCATTTGGTCAACAAAAGTTGGCTGGTCACCTGTCAGTCTCTGACAGCCACACCCACCCTGTCTCTGACAGTCATCTGTTGCAGCATCTGCTGCAAGCAGGAAAAAGGAATATCTATTAGTTCCCGCTTCTCTTAATCCTGTGATGGTCAAAATTCCTGACTCTTGAAAAGGCTTTTCTATAGGTGCAGTTTGGCACAACGCTGACTTTTGAAGCAATACAGACACACCATTTGCAATAAAACCCCATCCACAAAGGAAGAAATGAGGCAGCAGGCTTCGTTCCAAGGAGCAAATTCCACCATCCCAACCCAGATGAACTTGACCCTTACGCAGCACCTTGAAAACATGAGTACAGGCCTAAAACACACAACTTCACACATCCATTTGCTACCATACCAGCTCTCAGTCCAAATGCATACCTGTGAAAATCCCTGTTAATTCTGCTTTTGAATAGTTGCACTCATTCTCATTTTGGCAATCTGCTGATGGCAACAGTGCAAGTTCCACGTGTGATGCTTCATTCAGCTGAACATTACTGAGCAGTTCCTCACTTTGCCGTGCCTGATGCTGGGGGACAGGCAGCAGAGCTCAGCCAAAGTCACAAGAACCGTGCTGCTGCTAGGCAGGAGCAGCAAGCTGCGGGGAAAACATTGCCGTGCACCAGGTACTGCACAGGTGGATGGAATTAACCACCCTTAGCACGGGCCTGGCCGTGAGCGGCAGCCCCGCGCTCACCGCGCTCGCTGCCAACAGCCTTGACCTTGGAACGCTCCCAAAGCAGCGCTGCCGAGCAGGGAGCAGAGGACATTCGCAAGGAGCGCACTCAGGCGGAAAGACAAGCCTGGGGCACGTCTGCCACGGGATCGCTGCCGCTGCACAATTCCGCCGCGCAGCCGAGCGCGAACCCTCCGGGAGCCGCTCACCGGGGCCGGCTCCGCTCCCCTCGGCCGGCACCGGGGCCGGCTCCGCTCCCCTCGGCCGGCACCGGGGCCGGCTCCGCTCCCCTCGGCCGGCACCGGGGCCGGCTCCGCTCCCCTCGGCCGGCACCGGGGCCGGCTCCCCTCCCCTCGGCCGGCACCGGGGCCGGCTCCCCTCCCCTCGGCCGGCACCGGGGCCGGCTCCCCTCCCCTCGGCCGGCACCGGGGCTGGCTCCGCTCCCCTCCGCAGGGCCCGGCCCGCGGCTGTCCGGAGTTGCCGCTCCCCTGCCCGCGGCCCAGCCCCGGCTCTGCGGGAGCGCTGTGCACGCTCTGCCCTCGCTGCACACAGCGCCGGCCGGGGCTCACCTGCGAGCCCTCACTGCCGGGATCGGCGCTTCCTTGAGGCTAAAAAGGTGTTTCCCTGGGAAACAGCAAGGATGCTTGCGGAATTTAAGAGGGTCAGTGTCTGCAAAGTCACTGCAATGCTTTCTAGAGTCCCTGGGATATTTTTATACTCGTTCATTATAGGATCTACCAGCTGCTACAAAATAGCAAGGGCTGCAATAGGAGCATTACACGTTAAGGATGGCTTTAATTACATACACAATATCTATGCAAATGCCAGATAGCATCTTCTGCATGAAAGGGTTGGTTGGTTTGCTTCTTATCCTCACAGTATGGAATCTTAGTGCTTCTTATGATGCAATATTAATTTGGTTAGACTTAATTTAATTACTTTGGTTGGTAATTAAATCAGCATGTCTTAAATTAAAATAACCAGTATCATCGTGAAGTATTTCTGTCACGGTGGCTTCTAAAATATTTCAGTCAGGACTAGATCCCTATTGTTCAAGAGGCTGTGAAAAAAATTGCATTAGAGAACGGGGCCAGACAAACCCATCTGCCTCTTAATGTGAGGAGGCCACTGCTGAATGGCAGGCACCTGGCACACTACAGGTCCCTCTCCAGCACCAAAAGCAACATTTTTCTCAGTCTCGTTCTACTTTGAGTATCTTGACCTGAGTGTCATGTCCAACATTACATCATAAAGCACTAGAACAGTGCTTGTTTCACCACTTCAGCTGTTTCAGTGTGCTTGGTTACACCCTGGAGCACCAGAGAGCAAGTTCACAGTGATGATCATCCTGTACACCCCAAGTCACTGAGAAGGGATTTGACCAAGGTAGTGGTAACTCAGTGGCTTACCCTTATTTGTACTGCTGCTGTAACTGTGCTAAGAAGCTGGGCTCCTGTTCGAGCAGGAGTAAACACATCAGGCCCTTGTTGAGTCACTGGCACAGGCAGAAGAACTCAAACATCCTGCCACTGGCAATGATGCTTCAGGCACAGCGCACCAGGCAATGGGGGTCTTTGACTTTCCTGCAGGAGCAGCTTCCCCTGACGTGGTCTGGCCAACCAGGTTTTGAGGTAAAAAGCAAGCATTTACTCCAGATTAACACAGCACTCATGGAACTACACTGTTTAACTATGACTATTGCAAAGTGTCATGAGCAAGGTACAGTGTTACAGGTACAGTGAAGAAACAGAACCAGCCCCACAGATTGCCAGGACAAAGGTTACCAACACAATTTCAGCTCAGTCCTCTGCAGGCCATGTGGCACAGTCTTGATTCCTTATTTCTCCTGCATTAATTCATCAGTGAAGCTTGAGCCCACTCTCTCCCTTGCAGCTCTCAGGAAGAGATTGCTTGCAGACTCTCTCAGCTGGATGACAAGGGAAACATTCAGCGTGGGCCAGGAGAACACATACCCAGCAGTGAGTTACACAAGCAGTTGTGAGACAGCACTGGAATGCCAGCAAACAGGATCTTTGGGTCTAGCTGCAGCTCTGGAGACAGAGAGCAGCCTAAGTCATCATGAGCAAGAGGCCCTACCACAGCAGCAGGTAGATTTGCTTTGAGCGGTGATATGGCAAAGCAGATGAGCCCCGCTGCTCTCCAGGCCAGGGCTCCATTCCCAGCTGTGTGCACACACTGCACACTGCAGATAGGCTGCAAAGCAGGGGCAGGACCCCTGCCTCCCACCAGGAGGGATGACTGCCTTCTGGAGTGCATGTGGGAGCAGCAGCAGTGGGGCATGTGGGATTGCACATCACAGACTTCTGGGCAGCAGCAAACAGCATTGTGACCATGTCTAACTTCTCCCGCTGCCCTCGCCCTTCCCCTGTCATTGTGTGGGCTGGCAGGCTTGCCAAATGTGTCAGAGCCACATGAAATGGGTGACACTTGTGACCCTGCCCTCGTGGCCCCCAGGCTGACGGTCAAGTCTGAGACACAGACCGACCCAAAAGGAAACGAGGAAGGTCCTACCCATAACATAGACTGCAGGACCAGTCTCCATGTGTTTGTTTGTTCTGCAAGTTTTGAGATGGAAAAACCCCCTGTAACAACAACCAAGCCTGTGAATTCTGTGCCATGTACAGCAATTCTCTTATATGTGAGCTCTGCATGTGCTTGTTGATGTCAGTGCCCTGTAACCAAGAGCCACTGCTGCCTATCCCACACAAGTCCTCATTATGTTGCATAACAAATTACCTTTGTTGCCTCACAGAATGGCACAGTAGATTTTGTTGTGGCCTCGTGTAAACTTTAGTCTTGCGAGTTCCACTTCACCCTGACGTGCTGCTGCTGCCCGACAAGTGCTTCATTTCTGTTGTTCAGCAGAGAGTTCCACGGTGCAGGCGGCCACTGAGCCTGAAAAACAAGTTCAGAAAAGCAGAAATACGCCACCACTGTGTCTGCAAAACAATTGGCCACGTGGATCCTGGCTGCTGGAACACTGGGCTTAGAGGCTGCAGCCACACATCCTGGGAGGCAGCACCGCTGCACATTCAGCCCTCGTGGTCATCTGATGTTTTCAGCCACAAGGAAAAACAGGAGCAGAGAGAAACAAAGAAAGTGGCAGAGCAGCAAAGGAATTTTAAACCGAGAAAGAATTCATGGTGTTGGCATTTTAATGCTATACTACTGCCTTTTTAGTGGATTTATCCCACTGCATTGCACTGTCTCTCATTTTCAGTGTTTAAGTACTGTTTCTAACTAAAACCCATTCGTTACAATGTTCATCTGTTAAAGAAGAAAGTGTGAAAATGTTAACAAATTCATCCATATGATTACAGAATGTTAAACCTCACTAGACACTCCTGATTCTTCCTTCTTTATATATGTTCAGCACAAATTTCAGGGGAAGGAAAACATTTACTGCCTGGCTTCCAACAGTGTTTCCTTTCTGAAAACATTTTAGTTGGCAGCTTTTTCTGCTGGCACATGACCAGTGCTCTGGATAAGTGGGAAAATAGCAGTGATATCTACAGGCCAGATTTTGCCACTTCTTGAAATGAGCAATGCTATCTTATTTTCGTATGTCCTGGCCATTCCCTTTACTCAGAGCACTACTGGAAACTCACTGATAGCTGCTCCCTACTTTGCCTGGACAAAATCCAAAGAGGAAGAAAATCTAGGCATTACGAGGGCAAACTTCAATAAAGTCTGAGAGTTGGCCTGTTGGGATAACCCTAAATAAGGGTAACAAAATCTGGATGCTAGCTCATTTAAAAATACATGTTTTGCCATCCCCTCCTAGTCCTTTGAGAAATGTGTGTTCCAATCTCCAACACACACTCATCTCCCATGCACTCTCCAAATTTTTTAGCTGCTTCTTAGTTGAACCTGCCCTTTCATCGATGCTCCTGTCACCCCACTGCTCACTCCATCTCCTCCATAGCCAAGCAACACTCATCAAATAAATCACTGGAGACATTGCTGGACAATGGGTGAATGAACTACTGCTGAGGGATTGGGGTTTGCCTTTATTTACTGGCTCTACACTTGAAGCCAAATTTCAATTACAGGGATAAAATAAAGGCCAGCCCAGTCTGGGCATTTTAAGAGATAATTGTACTTCAGTAAAGCACTAAGGCACGGCTGTTGTCAGCTCACAGCTAATGGTGCTGGTACAAAATCTACCTGGGTATGACTGCAAACAGCTTTGGAGAGCTGTCATGGGAATGAGTGTGGCCAATGAAGGCAGCAGGGAGCCTGGGTGCTTGAGGTACAGGACAGAGAAACAATAAAGTCTTTGTAGGAACCTCAGGTATGTGAGCACTGTACAGCTGTAATTATGTTGTTATTATAACAGCTACTCCTTAGCTTGTGGAAAAATATCGTGAGCAGTGCTAAGTGGAAGGGAGGGAGATTACAGCCCTGCCTGCTTCAGAGTGAAACACCAGCCCTGAAGCTGTCAGCTTCTTCACCTTCTCAACATGCTGATGACACAGGGCCTGGGGAATTTCAAATGATGGCTGAAAGATGGGATTTCCCGGGAGAGAGAACTAGTGAGTCAAAGAAGACTTGATAGAAGCATTCAAGACAGGAGATAGCAGCTTGGCTCTTTGCTGTCCTGATGTTTGAACACACAGCTATAGAAGGAAATGGAAAGAGTAGAATACACAAAGCTGAAGAAAAGTAATACCTTTTCACAGCAAAATTTAAAGTGAGTCCAGAGAAAGTCTGGACATTAACAAGAGTAGGCAGTAACACAAGTCCTGTTTAGGCCTCATACGTTTAGGCACCAACACCTATTGTATAAGTCCTGCTGTCAGCTCTGGGCTGACTGGTTACCCTCTGTTAATAATACAAGAACAACATGACTTCAATGCAAATTGAAAGGCAACATTCTAAATTATACAATTCTTTTCTACACAGCACATAATTAACTTATGGAACTCATTCCCACAAGATTTCAGTTGAGCTGAGATTCCTCCAAAAGGATTGTGCATGTATTTATTATCTGGCCTGATTCCACCCAGGGCAAGGGCAGTGAACATTCAATTGGGTATTTGTAAGTGATCCTTTTTAAGTCCCCGTGGAGAATGTGCCAGCAACCCTAAGGACGTCAGCCGTGGGAATGATACACCCAGGGGCAGCAATTCTCCAGGGCTGCCCTTTAACACTTGATTTCTCCTCAGCAAGAGAGGGAGCTGAAAGTTCAGCTCCATTGCAGCTGGCAACAGCGCCCTCGGGACTTGGCCTGCAGCCTTGGCAGTGGGAGTGCACAGGTGACAGTGGGTGTGCACAGGTAACACAGGGACAGTGGGTGTGCACAGGTAACACAATGACAGTGGGAGTGCACAGGTGACAGTGGGTGTGCACAGGTAACACAGGGACAGTGGGAGTGCACAGGTAACACAGTGACAGTGGGAGTGCACAGGTGACAGTGGGAGTGCACAGGTAACACAGTGACAGTGGGTGTGCACAGGTAACACAGGGACAGTGGGTGTGCACAGGTAACACAGGGACAGTGGGAGTGCACAGGTGACAGTGGGTGTGCACAGGTAACACAGTGACAGTGGGAGTGCACAGGTGACACAGTGACAGTGGGAGTGCACAGGTAACACAGTGACAGTGGGTGTGCACAGGTAACAGTGGGAGTGCACAGGTGACAGTGGGTGTTCACAGGTAACACAATGACAGTGGATGTGCACAGGTAACACAGTGACAGTGGGAGTGCACAGGTGACAGTGGGTGTTCACAGGTAACACAATGACAGTGGGTGTGCACAGGTAACACAGTGACATTGGGTGTTCACAGGTAACACAATGACAGTGGATGTGCACAGGTAACACAGTGACATTGGGTGTTCACAGGTAACACAATGACAGTGGGTGTGCACAGGTAACACAGTGACAGTGGGTGTGCACAGGTAACACAGGGACAGTGGGTGTGCACAGGTAACACAGTGACAGTGGATGTGCACAGGTAACACAGGGACAGTGGGTGTGCACAGGTAACACAATGACAGTGGGTGTGCACAGGTAACACAGTGACAGTGGGTGTGCACAGGTAACACAGTGACAGTGGGAGTGCAGACGGTGCAGCCCGTGCGCTTGGACCGGGCTCCTTGGAGCTTCTCCGGGCCCCTCGGGGCTCCCCAGGGCTCCTCGGAGCTTCTCCGGGCCCCTCGGGGCTCCCCCGGGTCCCTCCGCCCGCCCCGGTCCCGGCCCCGGCCCAGCGCCGGCACCGCCCGCAGGGCACCCCCTGCGACCCGCGGCGACACCTGGCGGCGGCGGCCGGGACTGCCGGCTCGGGCACACCGGGATGGGACAGTTCGGGGACACCGGGATGGGACAGCTCGGGGACACCGGGATGGGACAGCTCGGGGACACAGAGATGGGACAGCTCGGGGACACAGAGATGGGACAGCTCGGGGACACCGGGGTGGAACAGCTCGGGCACACCGGGGTGGGACAGCTCGGGGACACCGGGGTGGGACAGCTCGGGCACACCGGGGTGGGACAGCTCGGGGACACCGGGGTGGGACAGCTCGGGGACACAGAGATGGGACAGCTCGGGGACACAGAGATGGGACAGCTCGGGGACACCGGGGTGGGACAGCTCGGGGACACAGAGATGGGACAGCTCGGGGACACAGAGATGGGACAACTCGGGGACACCGGGGTGGGACAGCTCGGGGACACAGAGATGGGACAGCTCGGGCACACCGGGGTGGGACAGCTCGGGCATACCGGGATGGGACAGTTCGGGCACACAGAGGTGGGACAGCTCGGGGACACCGGGATGGGACAGCTCGGGGACACCAGGGTGGGACTGCTCGGGCACACTGGGATGGGGACAGTTTGGTCGCACCGGGGTGGGGACAGCTCGGTCACACTGCACCGGGCTCGGTCACACCACGCTGGGGACGCGGGGCTCCGTTCTTCCAGCTGCCCTAACACTAACGCTCGCCTGGTGAGGTCAGACTGGCCACAGCCCCTGTGCAGCATTGTCCTAGTTTGCCTCTGCGTCTCGGGGACAGGGGCATTGGGATGGGACTGGACCTCAGGAGGGGACACATCCTCCTGTACCTTGGCCTGAGAAGTGGCTGAATTGCAGTGGAAAACCCCTGGAAGCTGTGGGCTTGTTTAAGGTGCTCGTTTTAGCTTCACAGATTGAGGAGAAAAGCAGTTCAGCCTCAGAACCCTGCTACCTGCAAAGGCAGCCTGGGCTGGGAACAGCCCTGCCAGCACAGCACAGGGGCTAAGCGGGCAAAGGATGCCTGAAACACTGACATAACTCTTAAAAAAGACAAAGCAGAGCCTGGGCATGAGAAGAGAAATGAACCTAGAAAGGAAAGCTAACATCCAAACAAGTCAATTGAGGAGAAATACAGGAGAGGAGGGGAAGAAGGATCTCACCAGTTTTGCCTCTGCAATTTTGTCTCTGCTTTTTAGGGCATAAATCTACAAGGCAAGAGCTTCTGCACCTTTTGTAGAGGCGTCTCTTCACCTCTGGACAGAGCTCAATTTCTCTTGGGGTGAGTTAAGCATTGGGCCCATCTCCCAAGACCCATCTTCCACGTCAAAATGCAGTCGAGGTGCTGGTTCCTCCCTGCTCCAGCCTGCAGGTGTCCCAGGCAGATCCACAGTGTCAGTCTGTGGCACAGCTGTGAGCATGGCTGGAGTTGTCCTGGAGCTCAGGTCAGGACTGAGTGCTCCAGGGTGAGCAGAAAGAGGCTCCTGGGCCCTGGACAGGGATGGCTGGAGGGCCCAGGGGAGGCTCTTTGGGCTGACTGGAGCCTGTTGGTGCCCTCAGGCCCTGACACACAGACACACACCTGCACTGCCTGAAGGCTTGAGGGGCTGCAGGGACCTCACTGCGTGGGCAAGGAGGGATCTGAGAGCAGATCCTGCTGATGTGCAGCGGCTGTCTCAGAGCCCTGCCAGGTCTCAGCAGTAAAAGCCTCCTGGTTTCCCTAAAAACAGCCCCACTGGAGCCACCAGCCAGAGGGACATCACCCAGCTGAGGAGATGAGGAAGGAACAAGATATTTCAGAGTAACTGCAAAAATCAAACCCACTGTTTCAGTATTTTACAATGGCATCTGTGATCCCACAATTAAGCAGGGTTTGGAGAAGCAGCTACAAGTTTGTACAGTTTTCAGTTCCATTTCAAAACTCTGACTCCATGCATTTGCAGCCTGAAGTGTCAAGGCAGCTCAAACTTCACTGTGCTGGGTTTCCTCAGCCTCAACCCCTCTGGAAAACATCCCATGTGCACATTGCATCTCTCCAGATTTTATTCTCATTCCAAATCTGCAAGTACAAATATAGTAACATTCCATTCTCCTAAAGCACACTCACAAGATGTGCTGAAATGTCAGATGCTAAACAGTACAAAAAAGCACTTTAGCACGTTCCTGGTGATGTGCAATGTAAGAGAGAAGGCAGAAATCGCTTTAACATCTGTTGATTTATTAGATCTGAGTACTGCCCTCCTTTCATCTGGCAGCAGCAGAGCCATTAACGCTGCAGCAGCTCCTTCAGAGCTTGCAGCAGAGCACAGGGGAACGGCCCGGTTCCTGCGGGGCTCTGAGCACGGCTCGCTGTGTCCCAGAGGGAGCTGCGGGAGCAGGGGCATCACAGGAAGGTGACCCCAGCGGAGAGGGGTGGGCAGGCAGGTAATACCCCTGCTGGGGAGGAAGCCGGGGGGAGGCTGGAAAGCTTCCTACCGCTGTAGCCATTGTGTGCCTGCTTCCTCTGCTGCACAGGCAGGGCCAGCAGCGCTGACGCAGCCGGGATGGAGCTCACAGCCCGGGGATGGGGCTCACAGCCCGGGGATGGGGCTCACAGCCCGGGGACGGAGCTCACACCCACCCTGGGATTGGAGCTCACAGCCCGGGGATGGGGCTCACAGCCCGGGATGGGGCTCACAGCCCGGGGATGGGGCTCACAGTGCCCCCGGGGATGGAGCTCACAGCCCGGGGATGGAGCTCACAGCCCGGGGATGGAGCTCACAGCCCGGGGATGGGGCTCACAGCCCGGGGATAGAGCTCACAGCCCGGGGATGGGGCTCAAACCTCGGGGATGGAGCTCACAGCCCGGGGATGGAGCTCACAGCCCGGGGATGGAGCTCACAGCCCGGGGATGGAGCTCACAGCCCGGGGATGGGGCTCACAGCGCCCCCGGGGATGGAGCTCACAGCCCGGGATTGGAGCTCACAGCGCCCAAGGGGATGGAGCTCACAGCCCGGGGATGGGGCTCACACCCCGGGGATGGAGCTCACAGCCTAAGGATGGAGCTCACAGCCCGGGGATGGAGCTCACACCCCGGGGATGGGGCTCACAGCCCGGGGATGGAGCTCACACCCTGGGGATGGAGCTCACAGCCCGGGGATGGAGCTCACAGCCTGGGGATGGGGCTCACAGCCTGGGGATGGGGCTCACAGCCCGGGGATGGGGCTCACAGCCCGGGAATGGGACTCACACCCCGGGGATGGAGCTCGCAGCTCGGGGATGGAGCTCACACCCCGGCACTGCGGGGCTCTCCTGGCCCATCAGAGCCGGCTCCTGACAGGAGCATCGCTGAGTCATTCCAGTGGGAGTGATGCAGGCTCTTCTCCGTGGTTGGTATTGTTTCTTATGCTGCTAAAAACAGACAGTTGGCAATATTCCTTCTGCACATTTGAATTTACCCAGAAAACTCAGCTCGGCCAAAAATGTTGAGATAACATAATTTTTTCCTGCTTCTGGATGGGAAACTGAATATTTTGACATTTTAAGAGACTTCAAACTGGAAAAAAAAATCAAGGTTTTGTTCTGATGTATTTGCATTTTCACAGGGAGCAGAGGGCCAGGGAATCACTTCATTTACATTTCCCAGTCAGACTGAAGAATAAGGATATGACCTTGTAGAAGTGAACTGTGACACGAACATTTTCTCTTAACAGAAGACACAACCACGACTTTACTGTGGAACAAGCAGTGTGGCTGGGCTGTTGAACACTGTCCAAAGGAGAAAATGGGTGTTCAAATGGGAGCATCCCATCCACACCCAAAGCTCCATGTGAAGGAAGCACAGGTGAGAGCTCCATGTCTTTCCCAACCTCTGCCCTTCCAAGAAGAGATTTGGAGCTTTCTATAAATTAGAGCCACAGCCTGCCTCCTCTCAGGGAGAATTTAGGAGAGGAATTGTTAGCACAGCTGGCTGGTGTGCTGGCTTTTGTCAAACGTCCTCCAAACTGGCCATTGCCCCCTTCCCTCCCAAGGCCATGGGCATAAATCCTCTCTGAGCATCGATCCAGCAGCTACAGCAGCTGTCAAAACCCTGAGGCCAAAGAGTTGTGAGGACAAATTTGCTTGAAATCAAATTAGAACTTCACTATGGGATAAGCATCAGGTTAAGCTGAGCCACCTCAGGTGCAACCTTTAAACAAGCAGTCCCCAGTTCTCCTTTTCTGCTGGCAGGAAGCCTCCTGACTTCAGTGTATTACTTTAACCAAATACACTCATATTCTCCTAATATTGCAATTATAAACTGCCAGAGAAGCTAAATATAGGAACAAAACTAACTGCAGGAGAAATAAAAGCTTATTTTGTGCCTCTTTTGATTTTGTTAATAGTATTTCTTTCCTTTTTCTAGAGTACCTTGCTGAGATGGAAGAAAAAAATCCTAATTGCCAAATCTGTATTTAATCTGATGTTTCTTTCTATACACTTGTTATATATTTTTTGCCTTTTTTCAGTCATGGTTCCTTTGTAAATGCAAATCCTCCACCGTGTCCTAGCCAAAATATCTGCTATTTTAGTGGGAACTAATCTCTTTGGTGCTTGAGTGAATCTCAAGGGATTTTTCTTCAGCAGAAGTTCTGTCATACCATGAACGCTAACAAATACTGCAATTTGTGTCTCCACACTTGCTGTATAAAATTTAAACCTCTCCCAGCTGCATTTCTGCCTGTGATCTCTATAGAGATGTCAGTGACCATTTCCACCCCCAGAGGAAGGGAAAGGTGCAGCCACAGCTGGGGCTTGCCTGGCTCCTGGGCAGCTGCAGCCCCTGCTGCCCCGAGCTGCATCTCAGCAGGGCTGGGGCTGCAGAGCCTGACTGCTCCAAGCCCCACTCAGGGCAGGGCAGGATCGATCCCTGCAGCTGCTGAGCTGAAACTGGGGCACACAGCCCTGCAACCTTTCCCTCCCTCTGCCTGTGTTAAGCCCAGCTAACTTTTGCCATCTTCTGGAGGAAGGGAATAAAAGGAGGGTGCTCAGTTATAATTGTGCTTTTTCAAACTTCAGACATTAAGTAATCTGGGGTTTTGCTGTTCCTACAAAGATCACTAAATTTGTAGAATTTTTAAGGAGCTTTTAACTATTTCATCCCCAGTTCTCCAATGCAGTTCTGATTCTGCCTCAGACTCCAGGGGCCTTATGTTCCTCAGAAACACTCCCAGGGCCCACATATGTGGGGTTTCCTGACAAGTTCTTTTCAGCACTGCAGCCTGCTGAAAAAACTGCTCAGTACCAGACCAGTGGTGGATTTCCCCTTGACTGAAACAAAAATCTCCTTCACAGGAGAGCTGTGCTTTCCCATGGATAGTGAACTCACTTCCTTCTGTTTTGTTTATAGCCCTATGTGAGGTTTTTCCTCTTCCATTCCCTTTTCCAAAAGCAGTAAGACAATAACACATTGTTAAGCGTTAAACATCCATGTTTCTGTTTCTTGTCTTCATAACAGGATTATTAGAATTATGAGAAATGAAACAGGGGAATGATAAGGGAGAATAGCAAAATTTAGCTCAGATTTCTTATACAAAACAGCAGAAAAGACATCCAGAATTGGTCCAGCATTGGCCAGAGGCCTTTTTGGTTTTAGAAAGATGACAGATTAACCATGTAGTGTTAATGAACCTGGGATCCATGCCTGAGCTAGAACACTTTGTACCCTGGAAAAGGTGAACAACGCCAGCTGTGACAGGGCAAGGGAATGAAGCACACAGGTCCCTGACAAAGTGCTGAAATGCCACTTCCAACAGCACCAGGAAATAAAATATCCATCACTGAACTACAAAATCCTTGGACTCCTCAAAAAGGAGCCCTCTCTGGAGGGATGAGGGGTAAACACAACCATGGGAGGACCTGAGGATACCTATGGAGAAGAGGAAACTCTCCAATGTGTGGGAGAAGGCTAAAGGAGTCTGACCTTCCTCATATCTTGGGGAGGACATCAAATAGATAGTTTCAGTATCACTCAATGACTCTTTTAACCCTAAAAACCATGAAAAGTTGTGCTATTTTACTAGCAGCTTGCATGCACAGGAACAGGCAAGTCAAAACCAATGGCACCAAATCAATTAACAACCAATTCAACAATGAAACATTTTATATCCTTCAGATCAGTCAGTGCAAAATGTCAATGAGTATCAAGAGGGGGAAACAGCAATTTCAGACAACCCAAGGGACAGCCCTGAAGTTAGGGGCTGCCAGAACCCCCACTTCCAGCTCTTGGAGGGCAGGACAGAAACAAACAGCAAACTAAACAGAAAGCCCTGGCTCACAGCATGGCATGGCAAAGGGCATACTGCTGCTGCACATGTGGCAGGGTGGAAAACTGATAGTACGGGGAACAGTGGGAAGACTGAAATTTCTGTGTCATTTTATGTACATAATTACATGGACACCCCCCCCCCCCATATATACATATAAAACATATATATATAATACATATATATATATATAAAAATACATAATACACACACACACACACACATATATATATATATATAAAAATATATATATATAAAACTATGAAAAAACCCCAAACCCCTCCCACATACTTTCAAGATGTAAGTAGCAGCCTTTATGCTGCAGGCTCAGTTTTTCTAAAGTCAAAGCTGACAGATTACACAATAAAGTGTCATTATTTTTCTTGATGCTCTCCTTCTCTTTCCTATCTCATATCCCTCTTCATCTTTTTCTTTATCCTTAATTTCTCTTCTTTCTTCCCCCCTTCCATTCCCTCTCCCCCCATATTAGCATTTCATCCCTCCACTCATTCTTTTCCTGCTGCTTCTGCTCTTCTGTCTTCTTCCCAGTCATTCATTTCTTTCATACTGAATTAATTCTACGCCTGCTCTATGAATCCTGACAATCTATCTGGTTTTAATTGTTGCATTAAACCTGGCTGGACATTTCAGAGAGCCGTGTACATTTAAACTGAGGACCTTTTCAAAGTCTTCATAATTCAAGTTGATTCCATGTATTTGATACAAGAGCCATATGTTTCTGTGGCTCACGTATTGATTGGCACATGTGAACACTTAGGGAGCAGACCTGGATTTGGGCACCCAGGGCTTTTGCTTTCTCAGCTGTCAAGTACTTTTGGGTTATGTAACATTATTGATACTTTGAAACATGCAGAGATTTTCTCCACGCTGCTAAAAATGCTCTTTAAATGTAACAAATGAGAGCTCACAATGCTGACTGGGCTGTGCTTTCATGGGTAGAAAAGGAGCCCTCCCATGCAGCTCCTGCCCAGGGCTAGCAGGGTGGGAGGGTTTGAGCAGCACTGAGACCACGATGCCTCTTCATCACCATCAGCCTTGCTAACACCTGTCACAGGTGCCACCACTGCTTCTGATTCATCCCAACAAACTGCCTAGAAATGATCCATTCACCTATTGCATCCTCAAAGTACACTTAAGACTTTTGCTCAGACAAAACTCCTGTGCCTCACCTGGGTACTGAGTCTATAAGGAAGGGGAGAGAAGAGGGGGAACATCATAATGGATTCTGGCAAAGACATGTGAGAATTTGCATTTCCTTCTTAGCACCTAACTCAGTAAACTGTACATTAAATCCTACCCTAGGCGTGGGTGTCCCTGGCACATCTTTGTATCAAATGTGTGCATCTCCAGGGAAGAGTGGACAGAGACCAGGAATGATCTAAATGGAGGGGAAAAGTTCTCACACTGATTCAATTAGAGCAGTAGATGTTGTAATATAGCTTCAAGGGATAACCGAAACTTTTGGAGAGTGCTTCCTTTTTTTTTTTTCCCTTTTTCTTTCCTTTGGCTGCTGCCACATGGAGCTCATTTCACATTTCAACTATAATGTGAGTGATACAGGAAAACAGTCCTCACATTGTGTCAAATCCACTGGTGCCAGATCCACAGGCACCCTCCTTCAAGGAGCCTGAGAGCACAGCCGTGCTCAGGGGTTTGCCTTTTCCACCCTGCTCCTGCAACACCAGGGCTCTTTAGGTGGATGAGTTTTATTTCTGACTGCCAGCCAGAACATACTGAGTGATCACCAGAAAACAGTCCATCTCATTCAGTTCTCTGGGAAGAAGCACAAAAGTTAAATCATGACAGGTGTTCTGCGCTACAGTGATGTGAGAGGCACAGGACAAAGGGAAAAGTGCTATTAATTAACATGTCAATAGAAATCCATCCTAGCACCATGAGGGTGCACTGGGTTCATTTCTGCTGTGCTGATTTGCACTGGGCCAGCATCAGCCCTGGCAAGTTCTCTGGGAGCAGGGCGCCCTTCAGTCTGGATGGCCAACAGTCTGCAAACATCACAGGAGTATTTTGTCTGGGGGCTCTCAGGAGCTGGGCTGCTCTGTGTGCTGTGGTATTGCAGAAACACCTCAGTCTTGCTTGAACAAATAAACAAATATAACCATAGCTACAAAGATAAACCACAAAAAAAATTTCCCACTCCTGGAATTCCCAACGCAAGGTGAGCACCTTCCTCCCAGAAATTGCCAGCTCCTCATCTTCCCACTGCACTGGTTCAAGCTGTGGGTGCTCAGTGAGTCCAAAATTCAGCTGTGTTCTAGTCTTTGTCAGCTCAGAAATTAAAAGATTAGAGAAAAACAACCCTGGAAATCAAGGCAGATAGGTTTGCTCACTGAGGAGAGCTGCCCCAGTTCAGTCCTTGCCACTCAAACTCTCACCCTGCCATCAGAGCTGGCACATTGACACCGCAGCACTGAGCTCTGGATTCACCACGGCCAGGCTGGGCAGCCAAGGGGGGATTCATTTGCAGTCTGTATTTCTGTGCTGGCAGGGGCTGTCACAGCTCATCCTCCCACCGGCTGGCTGCTGAGACACAAGGACAGGAGTCATCTCCATGCATTTCCTCGGCCACTCCAGCCCAGGGGCTGTGGGACTCCCTTGCAGTCCCACACAATCCCTGCCCAGCCCCTGTGCAGAACTGAAACAGGGCAGGGCCGCTGCCAGCTGCCAGCCAGGGAGCTCACAGCAGCACGGGGAATCCAGGGCTTCCTTCTAATGCAGCATCACTTCACTGCTCCTTGCATTCCTCCAGTTTCTACAGCAAACCTGCTTCTCCTGATACTTTATAAATAGTTCCTTTTCAAATAAAGGACAACAGCTGGTCATATAAATAATTTTAGAATTCATGTGGGATCTAACAAATTGTGAATGCCTTAAACTCGTGATGTTGGAAACTACAGAACCTGGTGATTTTGTTGCATAAACTACAAACTGCTGCTATAAGCTAGCAACAATCCTGTGTCCGTGCATTAACAGATGCGAGCAATGTATGGAAAGGGATATTTCCTTAGCCCATACCCTGTTCTTCACATTCTGCAATTACAAATGTCCCTTTGCTCAAGCTCAATGGACTACACAGTGACTTTTATGGATCTCAGTAATATAAAATGAAGGTTTACTACCAAAAATGTCAGTAAGTGTGTACACACACATTTTCTGTGTTTGTAAAGTCTCAGTTGCCAAAGAAGGGTTGTATCCTGCATGTATTTACAGGAAAATTTGGCCATGAAGATCACTTGACACCTTCTAGTTCTGCTAACCAAGTGCTGCTTCCCACAACACTTTATTAAAATTCATACGGGGCACACTCCAAAACACAAGAACTCAGAACGACTTGTTACATGAAGGAAATTTTCCTTCAAGGAGAGATCCGTGGTTAAAAGCATGGAACACCAGAGCAATGGTAGAAGGCTGCTGTCAGAAATGAGGGCGAGAGAGGTTAACAGCGACAGACGGCGGGCAGCAGCCAAGGAGAATCCGCGAGGGGAAGGGAGCCGGCAAAAGCAGAAATGTGCAACCGCGCGTTTCTGGAGCAGGAATTCCCCACGCTGCGAGACCGCACGGAGAGCGCCCCGCGGGCCGGGAAACACCTCCCGCCCCCGGCTGGGCTGGGCGGGTTCGGCCGCGGCGCTGGGACGCGCGGAGCCTCGGGGCGGGGGACACGGAGCGGCTCCCGGCGGAGCGGGGCCGGCAGAGGGCAGCGCCGGGCCGGGCTCGGCCACGGCCACAGCCACAGCGCCGGTCCGGGCTCGGCCAAGCCACAGCGCCGGGCCGGGCTCGGCCAAGCCACAGCGCCGGTCCGGGCTCGGCCACAGCCACAGCGCCGGGCTCGGCCACAGCCACAGCGCCGGTCCGGGCTCGGCCACAGCCACAGCGCCGGGCTCGGCCACAGCCACAGCGCCGGGCAGGGCTCGGCCACAGCCACAGCGCCGGGCAGGGCTCGGCCAAGCCACAGCGCCGGGCCGGGCTCGGTGACAGCCACAGCGCCGGGCAGGGCTCGGCCACAGCCACAGCGCCGGGCTCGGCCACAGCCACAGCGCCGGGCAGGGCTCGGCCACAGCCACAGCGCCGGGCAGGGCTCGGCCAAGCCACAGCGCCGGGCCGGGCTCGGTGACAGCCACAGCGCCGGGCAGGGCTCGGCCACAGCCACAGCGCCGGGCTCGGCCACAGCCACAGCGCCGGGCAGGGCTCGGCCACAGCCACAGCGCCGGGCAGGGCTCGGCCACAGCCACAGCGCCGGGCCGGGTCGGGCCGGGCTCGGTGACAGCCACAGCGCCGGGCAGGGCTCGGCCACAGCCACAGCGCCGGGCAGGGCTCGGCCACAGTGCCGGACCGGGCTCGGCCACAGCCACAGCGCCGGACAGGGCTCGGTGACAGCGCCGGACAGGGCTGGGTCACAGCCACAGCACCGGACAGGGCTCGGTGACAGCGCCGGACAGGGCTCGGTGACAGCGCCGGATCGGGCTCGGCCCTGCCCCGGCCATGGCCCCGCACCGGCCCAAGCGCAATGCTCAGGGTGTGCTCCTGCCTCAAAGCCCGAGACGTGTCATGTGCAACATCAGAAAGGCGCACTGGTGAACTCCCCGCCTCTAATGGGAAACACTTGAGAGTTCTACCAAATCTGTCACTTTTTAAATGAAAACACGAAAAAGGGCCGAGATAAAACAAAACAACAGGGAAAAAAAAAAAAGTTGGAATCATGCGCTTTGATTCAGATACCGAAAAATTTTCCTCAAGGAATGGAAAAACTGATGGGGGGGTGGGGGGGTAAAAAAGGCAAACCAAAATCTTCTGGTGCTTGCAGCAGCCGGAGCAGACATTCTTCACTGTAATCCCCGCGCTCCCTTCTCGCTTCGGGAAGGGAACAAAAAAACCCAAACCCTTCTGTGATGGCTCTTAGAGATTTTAGGACATTAAGATGTTTAAACAAGTGGTTCCCATTTCTGTTCCAAGGCAACTGGTGACTGTCCCAGACAACACTGGCTGCTCTGGGCTGAAATGAACTGTGGTTTATCAAAAAAGGCGAGCCAAGAGACTTCCAAAGCAAACTCGTTGATTTGGGGAAAAGAGTAGGTTAAGAGGACTGTTCCCTGAGACTGGAACTACAACAGGCCGGGCAGGAGGCTGCCCCACAGAAGGTATCATCACTGATGTGTATTTTAAAAAGTCATACAGCTAACTTTTGAAATCTCCTGGATTTTGGGGTTTTTTGAGGTCTTGCTTTTTGTTTGTGGGGTTTGGGTTTTTTTGGTGGTTTTTTTTCGGGGGGGGGGGTGTTTGTTTTTGTTTGTTTGTTTTTGAAAACATCCCTGTATCTCGGAGGCTTCATAGGAAGCAGAAAAGCGACTCGTAAGGCCGGGGACCGAGAGGCCGCCCCTTCCCATGTCCCTGCCCCTGTCCTTGCCTCTGCCCTGGCTGCCCGGCAGGGAACATCAGATCCATGGCAGGATCTAACGGGATGGGCTGAAGAGCCTCGGGAGCCCCTCTCCCGCTGGTACGAGCGGAGATCCCGGGGCCGTTCCGGTCCCTCCTGCCCCTCTGGGGCTGCTCTGAAGGCAGAAGGGGCTGAAGGCAGCAGCTCCGCGCTGCCCGGCGGGCACGGCCCCAAAACCTCGGGGAGAACACGCAAGGCAGAACTGCGGCCGCCCAAACCTCAGGCTCCTGCAACCTGCATCCCCCCGAAACCCCTCCCGGCCCGGGGGGGACTTTTGGTAGCCAGGCAGCCAGCGACGGCGAGCATTTCTCGGGATTTCGTTGTTTGGGCTCTGCGAGCTGTTACCGGTGCCGCTTCTGACTCCCCGCTGGGGCTGCCAGCAGCTCCTGGGCGGGGCTGGACGCGGGGTTGGATGTGGGGCTGGATGAGGGGCTGGATGAGGGGCTGGATGAAGGCTGGATGCAGGGTTGGATGCAGGCTTGGATGCAGGGCTGGACGCGGGGCAGGATGCGGTGTTGGATGCGGGGCTGGATGCGGGGCAGGATGCAGGGTTGGATGCAGGGCTGGATATGAGGCTGGATGTGGGGCTGGATGAAGGGCTGGATGAAGGCTGGATGCGGGGTTGGATGAGGAACTGGATGAAGTCTGGATGCGGGGCTAGATGCGGGGCTGGATGCGGGGCTGGATGAGGAGCTGGATGAAGTCTGGATGAGGGCTGGATGAGGGCAGGATGCGGGGTTGGATGAGAGGCTGGATGCGGGGCTGGATGCGGGACTGGATGTGGGGCTGGATGAGGGCTGGACGGGGGGCTCTATGCGGGGCAACCTTCGTGCCGCAAGAACCACTCGTACCCGGGTGCGGGGAGCAGTCAGGAGCCACGTACCAGATGCCTCAGACGTTGTGGCTGATAAGCACCAAGCGATATCGCCTCCAAAGCCAGGAGCAGAAAAAGCGCGGGTCAACATGTGCCTGATTTAATTTTTTTCTGAACATCTTGTTAGAAGCAACACCTGAAAAAAAAAAAAAAAAAGAGATCAGTAGCGAGTGACTCTTTTTTGTTTCCTCCCCGTTTTGATAACGGAGAACATTAAGCCTCGTGTTGTGCCCAGCTTCTCCCTGCATTTATTAATTGTTTGGGTTTTTGAGGAACAAAACGATAGTAACGAAAAGAATCAGTTATCGCGGGGCAGAAAACGGGGAAACGGGCGACATATCTTAAACAACAGGTCAGTAACCCTTGTGTGCGGCGGGGCCGGCAGCGTGCCTCCAAACCCTCACCTTGACTAGCACTGCTTGCTCGAAGAAGTGGAGGCTACCCCGAGAGCCCACAAACCACGAACCTTCTCCTCTCCCGAGCCCATTTACTGAACTCCGCGGTTTTCCTTCTCCTGCCCCAGCCAAACGCCAGATGCCCATCAGTTGTCAGTGACATGTCCCTCGAGGGCCAGCCCGTGGCTCGGGGCCACCCCGTCCCCGTGCTGCCTCATGTCGTCGAAAATGGTTACTCTCAACGACAAAAGCGAAATTTGGTCCCGTTATTTCGTGATCGCTCCGAATTTGTTATTCCTGTAGGGTGGGGGGAAAGTTCCTTTCGGAAAGAGAAAGAAATTAAACGAAAGTAGGCGAACAATTTATCTGCCAGCAAACCCGTAGGGTTTGCAGGGATCAGCTGGGAAGACAGAAACTTTCGCCGGTGTCAGGAGCCACCTGTGTGCCCGCACCCGCATGTGCCCTCAGGGAAAACCGAGTTTGGCACCTCCGGCACGGCAGGGCAGGGCGCCGCTCCTCCTGCCGTCATTTTATAACGGGAAAAGGCCTTACACAGCTCACAAACCCTCTCTCAAAGGTAGAGCAGGGACAGACGGTGTTTCACTTTCAAATCGCACCTGATGAGATTTCTCAGGCTTTTTGCTCACTGTGCAACTTGAGGGACAGCAGGGCTCTCCTTCCCTGCCCATGTGCTCCTGATCTGTGCTCCTCGCCTGCCTCTTTCCGGGACAGCGGGCAGGTCCCCGCAGGGGAGCGGGCGGGGTCCCGCGGGGCGCAGCCCTGCCCGGTGCCAGGCGCCGTGTGCCTGGGGCGGGAACAACCACGAGGTTTTGTCGAAAGCCGAATTATTCTTTCAGGAAATATGCAGCTGATTCTGAACGAATTCCCACCAGCCCACCAAATCCTGCAGCTGCTTATTTGGGCAATAAAACCCCGTGTGGTTTCTAAACTCACGGAAAGAAAAAGGAAAAAGATGTTAATCCAAGTAAACTATAAGTGAAAACTCATTGATTACCTCCGCCTTCCTGTCTCTGATTTGATTAATCATTTGCCATCATGCTTTCCGAGTCACTTCTGTGTTGGTTTCCCTCTGCCTCAATCCTGTAAGACTTTTCCAGAAGGGCGGCTGTGATGTTGAGACCGACATACTGTAAACAACCACAAGAAGCAGAGCGAATGTTTTCAATACAGCTCGAGGACTAAAATAAACTCATTGGATTAGGCCAGCCCGAGCGATTGTTTTGGTGAACGCTTCCCAGGCCCGCTGCTGAGCACATCCCCGAGGGCTACCTGGGGCGGGCGGCGGTGCCGCGGCGGCCCGGGCGCCGAGCCGCGCCGGGAGGAGCCCCCTGCCCTCCCTGTCCTGGGCTGCGGGGCAGATGTTACAGTGCCCCAGAGCAGAGCCTGCCAGGGCGGCGATGCTCCGCAGACCCAGGGATGGGCTTCTGGTGGATTTCGCATGGGTGGATAGAGAAGCCGCAGGGGAGCCGCAGAGCCGGAGCCCCGTCTGAGTCCCCTCTCCCTGCGCCCGTCCCGGCCGCCGCGGTGTGCCCAGGGCTGCCGGCACCGCTCCGGGGCTCCACACTGGGCTCTGCAGCGCCTCGCGGGACTCTCCAGCCTGGCTATCCCGGCCCTGCCCGAGCCCGCTACAGCGTCGAGCTTTTTAGCCCTCGCAATAATTTTTTCGCCGTCTGGGGTTGACCAAAACACCACGCCGGCTGCCCGTGCCCGCCTGCACGGAGCCGATCCCTCGCGTTTGAGGCAGGCCGGCCCGTCCTGCCAACAGGCAGGAGCGGACCCCGCGGGGCGGGGAACGGGGGTCGCCGGTGCCCGCCCGCCCCTTCGAGCCGCCCTCCGGCCGCACAGGCCGGCAGGGCCCGAGCCGGGGCCGCCGGACCTCACCGCGCTCCCGACTGTCACACACGCAGAGCGGAGATTTTTTAAGTAACAAATGTACTTTTTTATTTTTGAAGCAAAAATATCGTTTTCGGCTTAACAATAGCCGGATCTCGCTGAATGAAGCCTTTGCATATTTTCCTGTTTTAATTGGTTGTATAATAAACAGTCCTGACCCCGTACTCTCTTTTCAATGAGTTCAGGGTGAAACGCAGACCATGGGACTGGAAATGACTTTTTCACCACTTAAAACACTGACAAGAATACCAGGAATCAGGCGGTACTAAACAGCCGCTCCGGCCGGGGCGGGAGGGAGGGCTCAAGGTAAGAGCTCTGTGTGTGTCTCCTCACGGAGCCTGGCCCTGTCCTGCCCGCAGCCACCGCCCCCTGCCCGCTCCCGGTCCCGGCAGGACAAGAGGAGCCGGGACAGAGCCCACGGGGTCCCTCATTCAGCATCCCGCTGCGGGCGGCTGTCCCCGCGCTCCCGCCGGCCCGCAGGCAGAGGGCAGCCGAGCCGTGCCGTGCCGTGCCGCCGGGGAGCGCCCCCGGCGCCCAGGGCTCTGCCACCCTCCGAGCCCGGCCAGGGCTTCAAAGGACCTTTGCGGCCTGCGCAAAGGACCGGAGAGGACGAGAAAGCTGCGGCGGCAAAACATCCCCCAGAGCTGGCGCTGCCCCGGGGGCTGCAGCAGCAGAGGGACGCTGGGAGTCCGCTCAGCCTCGGGGATCAAACTCTGTCCTTCCCCGACAGAGGCAGGCTGCTTCCACGTCCGCTCCGGGCAGGGAGAAAACACCCCTCGCTCTTCTGCTTTCATCTCTCGCCAGCGTTGCATAAACCCGGGGCCGCTCCGAAAGGGCAGCGGCGGCGGCTCAGCAGCCCTGAGCCCCCCTTCCCTGGCTCTGGCCCCCGCAGCAGCCCCGCGGCGGGCGGCGGCCCCGGGACCGGAGGAGGCTCCGCTCCAAGGTGCGGTCCCGGGGAGCGCGTCCCGCTCCGTGCGCATTCCTCCTGCCGTCATTTATATAACGGGGAAAGACCTTACACAACGCGCAAAGCCTGCGCTTGCCAAGAGTGCGGCGCTCGGCCGCTCGATTTTGTGAGGGACCCACGCGACTGGGGCAGGTGGAGCCGCGGGAGGAGGTGACGGCCCGGGGCGAAGGAGCCATGAGCCACCGCGGGCACCCCTCGGTCCTGTGCTGGTGTTCGTGCCCACGGAGCTGGCTGCAGGGGGGTCTGCACCGCTCCTGCTCCTGCTCAGCCCCTGCCGTCCCAAGTGCCGCTGTGCGGGGCGCGGCCCGGTCCTGCACATGGCCCGGGCAGCCCAGCGGGCCCGCGGGGAGGCAGAGCTCCTCCGGGGCACTCGATCCCTGCGTGCCCGGCTGCTCCGTAGCGCGCAGCGCGGTGCGTGGCAGTTCCCCAGGAGCCGTGCCCGCTGCACTCACCAGCCCGCGGGGGATGATGGCCACCGCCTCCCCAGGCCGGCGGCACCGCACGGGAGGCCCGGCCGCTCCCGGCAGCGGCAGAGACCGGGCTGCTGCCGGCGGGACCGGCCCTGCCGCGGGCCGCCGCTCGACAGCGCCCGGCGAGCGCAGCCAAGCACGGCGGCCGGGCTCTCCCCGCGATTTCCCTGCGAGTTTACATTCAATGCAGTCTCTGTAAAATACAGAAAACCATCGTGAAAACATCCTACAAGCGCGACGGCCACAGCCGCCCGGGAGCGGCGCGGGCCGAAGGAGAGCAGAGCCCCGGCCGGGCACGGGCCGGCAGCGGTGTTTTACCCCCAGTATGGACTTGGTGCGGACAATAAAGTTCCCGGCAGACGGACAGGCCCCCGGCCTGGCAGGGAGAGCGGCCGCACGGCCCTGCCGGCCCGCTCCTCTCCCAAACGCGCGGCTCCCTGCCTCTCTCTGTGGGCTCAATCGGCCGCTGGTCAAGCACAGCGGGACCTGGGTGGAGACCACTTATTCCCCGAACAGGAATAGCCCCAGGGGCCGCAGGACCCTGCCCGGTCCCCGCCTGCCACCTTCTCTCCCTGCACCTGGCACGGTCAGGTATCGCTTCACTCAAAGCCTGCGAGCCCCAGCCGTTCCCGGGAATGTGCCAGCGGTGCTTCGGCCTTTGCCTCAGGCCGAACGACGGCACTGCCCAGGACGGAGCCCAGGGAGTGCCGGTGGGCCTGTGCGGGGTCCGGGGAGGTGCTCCCACCCTCCCTTCGCCCCGTGCCCACCTCCGGTGGCGGGGCTTTCCCCTTCGGCCTCAACATACCCAGGAGCACAGTAGCGGTACTGGCAGTACCTATCTAATAAGGAACAAGCAGCTAAGGCCCTGAGCCCTCCGGTGCAAAGCTGCGATCCCCGGTGCGCTGGCAACGGTGTGAGTCCCGGCCGCGTCCCGTGTGCGCCGGCATCCCCGCTTCGGCCTTGGCCTCGCGTTACAGCGGAGTTCGTGCGGAGGCCGGGCTCTCTCCGTGCCGCGCTGTACCAGGGCAGCCGCTCGGCCCAGCGGCACGGCCCTCTCGCCGTGAGCCCGCTTTCCGCGCCCCTTGTGCCTGTCTGTCCGCCCGGAGCGGAGCTCCTCGGCCGCATCAACGCTCGAAGCGCCCTCTCCGCCTGGGGAGCGGGGCCAGGGGGCACCGCAGGGCTCCGAGACGGACCGGCGGGTTCCTCAGAGCCCCTCTGCCCGGGCCGTGCCCGCCGAGCGGCAGAGAGGCGCCCGGTCCCCGCGTCTCGCCCTGCTTTCTGCGGCCGGGCTGCAGGCTCCGCTTCCCGCCGTGCGGGCGGGCAGGCCCTGCCGAAAGGGACAGCCTCAGGCAGCCGGGCAAGGGCGAGTGCCAGGCCCCTGGCTGCGGAGCGGGGCGCTCGGCCCCGATACCGGCTTCACCCCCAGCAGCGCTGGCCGGGGCAGCGCGCTGCCCGGGAGGCGAACAGCGCATCTCGGCTGCTGCCGCGGCACCGCCGGCCGGGCCCAGGCCGAGGGCTGAGAGGGATCCGCTGCGAGCCGGGCCCGCAGCGGGCGGGGGCCGCCCCGCCGGCCCATGCTCTGCGGACCCCCGGGCCCGGCAAGGGCCGCTGCCTGCGGGGCCGGGCAGGGTTAGAGGCGAGGCCCAGGCCGCCGCCGCAGCCACGGGCCCGGCGAGGAAAGAGAAAGCCGCCTGCGGCTCCGGGCCCGCCTGGGGCTCGGGCCCCGTCGCAGCGTGGCCGGGCCGGGCTTCAGGCGGCATGGGACCGTTCTTTTCCTTCCAGGACCGCGGCTCCGAGCACGCGAGAAAGAAATGAAAGGGAAGCAGGGTCCGGCACAGCCCCAGGCACAACCCCGAGGCCTCCGCCGCCCCGGGCCGGGCACACGGGCCAGGTGCTGGCGGCTGCCCGCGGCCCGGAGCGGAGGCGCTCCCGGCCCGCCCGCCCCGCACACCGCGGAACCAACGCAACGCTCCCCGCACCTCGTCGGCCGCTCCCGAGACAGCCCCGGGGCCTGGAGGAGATGATGGAGCGCCCAGCACGGGTCCCGCAGCCGAGCCCCGTGCGCCGCAGCGGGGAGCGGTGCCCGCCGCCCGGAACGGCCCCGGCACACAGCGCCCGCCCCGCTCCCGCTGCCGCTTCCCGATCCCCAGCGCGGAGGAGCGAGTGAAATAAAACGATATGGAAAGAAGGAAAGGCATTTTATTGGAGACTTTACAATGCTAGAAAGTACAATGAAAGTGCTAGTTCAATCTAGAAAAGTTGGTCCCAAAATGGTACTATGCCTCAGCATCTATCGGTTTACACAAACATTTACAAAATCGCTATGAACTGGCCCCTGTTTTATAATCGCTATTTTTTTTCACATTAATCTATGTAAAATTGAAGGATCAAAACTTTAAGAAAAAGAGTAAGCATTCAAAAGCAGAACCTACCGGGAAATCCATTTTGGGCCAGGTTTGGGGGCAAAAAACCTGAAGATAGTTTAAACTTTCATTATTAATAATAATATGCACACGGAAAAATATCCCAATTTACAGGAAAGCGTCTCTTTTTTTTTTTTTTATAACATCAAAATATTTTTTTAGACCTGTATAAAATTACTTTTAAGACCTCAGAGGATATTGTCTCCTTTAAAAAATATATTTACCGCTGCCGAAACGTTTCACGAATGACCCTGACGGGTTTTGTTTGTTGGTTTCT
This sequence comes from Fringilla coelebs, assembly GCF_963513975.1. Taxonomy (NCBI): domain Eukaryota; kingdom Metazoa; phylum Chordata; class Aves; order Passeriformes; family Fringillidae; genus Fringilla; species Fringilla coelebs. The sequence goes on along the minus strand of NC_140036.1, from coordinate 1,081,265 downwards.
ATTAACCAGCAATATCGAGCATCTGCTGTTACAGCAGTCCCCACGTTAAGTACTATTTCAACGAAAAGCCACAGCTCGGAAGAAGCGCAGTGCTTTGCAGAGCGAGGAAGAAGACAGAGGGGATGAAGAAGAGGACGAGCACCGCGGGCACACGATAGTGTCTAGGCCCCGCCAGCCCCGCACCGCACGCGTGAAAATGCCTCCGCTATTTACAAACTCCGTTTTACTCTCCCCTTGGCTGAGCCCGAAAGGATTACTGCCGAATTGCAAAGGAGCATAATTTGGAGGGCTGAACAACCAATTTTTAATTAGATGCTCCCCCCGTCCTCCCTCCCCCGCCAAAAAAAAAACCCCAAAAACCCAAAACCAAACCCCAACAAAACAAAACAAAACCAAAGCAAACAAACCCAAACCGAAAAACCCCACCGAACCCAACAACTCACAAACACACACACAGAGCGGAGAAACTCCCGGTGAATCCCCGCTCGCCCGGAGAGGCGGCCCGGCCGCCGCTGCCCGGCGCAGCCCCGCGGGGAACCCCCACACTTACACGGCTTTCTTCTCACGGAGGGACGGTCCTACACTGACACTACGCGCGGGGCAAAGCTGCTATTTCCCCACCGCGAGAGTTTGGGCACAGGGAGAGGGAAGTCCGTGACTAGAGACGAGGAGGAGAGACGCGGAGCGCAGGGGAACGCGGCGGGGTAGCAGAGGGGCAGCGGGGCCGGTGCATTGCTGTGACGGCGCCGGCCGGAGCCTCCCTAGATGTCTATGCGGGAGTGCAGGGCGCTGTGTTTGCTGTCGTGCTCCCAGTAAGAACAGTGCATCATGGACAGCTCGGCGGGCTGGCGGGCGCAGGCAAACTGGAGGCCGGCTCCGTTTGCCGCCGGGGCCGCGGGCGGCGCGGGGCTGGCCGGGCTGAGCTGCTGGGGGTGGTGGGCGTGCGGGTGGTGGTGGTGGTGGTGGCCCACGCCGTTGTAGGAGTTCACCATGCTGGGCAGCGCCATGCTCTGCACCCGCGAGTAGGGGCTGTAGGACGCCGGGCCCGAGAGTCCTTTCACATTGACGGGGCTGACGTTCCCACCAGACATCTGGCAGGACGTGTAGGGCATGGGCGCGGGGGGCTGCGCCAGCGGCCACGAGTTGTTCATGAAGGTGGACTGCAAGTACTTGGGCGGGGACAGGTAGCCGTAGCTGTCGGGGCTGAAGAGGGTCTTGCCCGGCTGGAAGTGGGTCGGAGGCGGCCGGAAAGGCCGTTTCATCCTTCGTCTTCTGCGGTAGTTGCCCTTCTCGAACATGTCCTCGCAGGCGGGGTCCAGGGTCCAGTAGTTACCCTTGCGCTCGCCGCCGCCCTCCCGGGGCACCTTGATGAAGCACTCGTTGAGGCTGAGGTTGTGGCGGATGCTGTTCTGCCAGCCTTTCTTGTTCTTCTCGTAGAAAGGGAACTTGCTGATGATGTACTGGTAGATCCCAGACAGCGTAAGCCTCTTCTCCGCACTCTCCCGAATGGCCATGGCGATCAGGGCCACGTAGGAATAGGGGGGCTTCTGCGAGGGGTCCGGCTTCTCGGGGCCCTTGTCCGCGCTCAGCTCCTCCTTGCCCCGATCCGGCTCCTTGCTGCCGCCGGTGTCATGCGCCAGCAGCGCCACCGTGTCCTCCTCGCCGTCCGGGTAGTTGCTCATCATGGTGCCCCGCGCCCGCCGCCCGGGGCGCCCAGCGCAGCGCCGCGCGGTGCGGAGCGCTGCCCGCTGCACGGAGCCCGCTGCTGGCGGCCGTCCCGCTCCGCGCTCGCCGCGACGGGGCCGAAGCCGAAGTCGAAGCCGGGACCCGGCCGGAGATCGGGAGGCGCCTCTCGCGGCGCCGCTGGTCCGTGCAGCGCGGCGGCGGCGGCGTCCCTGCCCCCGCGGGCTCCGCTCCCCTCTGCCGCGGCGGCCGGGCTCTTTTCTGATTTGTATGGGCCCGGCCGAGTTCCGCTTTCGTCAGGAGCCCGCTCCCCTATCGCCGCCGAGCCGCTGGGCACGGCCGAGTTCACCCCGCAGTCACGGCGCCGCGCTCAGCCCCGCGCGCACGCGGCCCGACGTGGCCCCGCGGAGCGGCGCGGAACCGCCCCGGCTCGGCCGCGCCGCCGGGGGCGGGGGGAGGCGGGGGGCGGCGTCCGGGGGGCGCTGGGCGAGCCTCCGCCGCCCACCCCGGAGCCCGCCGGGGCCCGCGGCGCTGCGCTCCCCTCCCGCCCGGCGCGGGGTCGCGCTGGAGGCGGTGGGTGCGAAGGGGTGTGCCCGCGGCGCTCGCCCTGCCACGGCGGCTTGTCACACTTCCAGCCGCACACGCGGTCGCGTTTATATGTCTTGGCCGCGGGCCCCGCCAACCGATCGCGCCCGGGGAGCACAAGGAGGCTGTTGCCGCTCCCTGCAAGTCGATTCTTGCAGCTCTTATTTGCAGGAGGCAGAAAGCAAAAGGTGTCGGGTCGCCCCTTCCCCCTCCCCGCAGAGTACACGCAGACCCCCAGCGCGGCTGCGGGGCTGACAGGCGCCTCGAGGGCCGGGGCAGGGTGGCGAGACGGGGGATGACACACTGGGCAGCTTTCCTGCTCCTTCCCCTGGAGGGCTCCGGCTTATTTCACACGGTTCCTGGAGTAGCGTGTGTGGCACTCACGTTCCCCTCTCCTTCCCCTTTCCTGCCTTCAGGCAGAGCCTCCCCGAGCAGCAGACAGGCAGTGTCAGCTGGCCCGAGCACAAGAGATGTCGCGCTGTGACAAACCAGTGGCCCGGGGCACAGCAGCGGACACTTCATTCACACTGGTTTCTAACGGGCTCTGCAGTCCTGTCCCGGGAGCGGGGCAGACCGGCCCCGTTTGGTCCCCGAGCCTTTCCAGCAGACAAGGCACGGCCGGCAGCCGCGAGAGCCGGGCCGGGCTCCGCAGGGCCGGCACCACCTGCGCTCGCCGGCCGCAGCCTCGCTCGGCCCCCGGGGCGCTGCAGCGAGCCCTCCGCTGCCGGCACGGCTCCGCCGGACCTGGCCTCGCTGCCCGTGCTCAAACACAACTCGGGCTGCCCAAAGAGGCCCTGGCAGCAGCTGCACGCTCACCTCGGAGCCCGCAGCTCTGCCCGTCGGCAGCTCATGGCCCTCAGACTCGCTCCTGACTTCCTTGCACGCGAACCGCCTCTCACGATGTGCCCTGTCCGGATGATTTTAAGTGCGACATCAATTTTCGTAAACAGGCGTGAGCCCGTGGGGGGGCTTCGGTGAGCGGATTTCTAGTTCCTCTGCCCGGCCACGGGTCCCTGCTCCACTACCAGGGACAGACTAATTTCGGGTAAAGGCGGTCGAAGATGTAGAAACGTATTTTAACCGAGATATAAATTAGCTCTTCGAACAACTATTAGATTTATATATATGTATATATGTACATATAAAATTATATATTTCTATATGTCTCAGAACACGTTTCTGCATCTTCACCTAGAGCCATATAGCCAATCCTTTATCTCCCGTCGGCGGAGGAGATGCCCCCAAAGCCGGGCTGTGTGATTTCGGTCACAGAAAGGAGGCCCGTCTATTTCCGCACCCAGGCACGGAGCAGCGCACGCCGCCCCCGGGTTCCCCCCTAAGCGCAAAACGAAACGGCGAAGGGATGAGGCCCGCAGGAGAGACCCTCTCCAGAGTTCCCCTCCCGGCAGTTCCCGGCGGCTCCCCGGCGGCTCGCTCCGCTCAGGGCGACTCAGCAGCCGGAGCCAGCTGTGCCCCGCCGTCGGGGCCGGGGCTGCTGGGCTCCCCAGGGCCGGGGGAGCTTCTTTCTGCCGGCCACCCATGCTGCTCCCGGCGCTCCCCCTCGCAGGCATTTCCGCGGCGAGGGCCGGTGCAGGTGTAGCAGCACTGCCGCGTGTGTCATCACCTCCGCCAAATGGCACATTCTTCCCTTCTCACTCCTGAGCCGGGCGCGCAGCTCCTTGGCAGGGCTCGCTCGCTCGCAAAGGACATTTGACATCCGAGGGTCTTGTTTGGGTTTTTTTGACAGCCCCATCAAGGGGGATTTCGGATGAACACCAGGGCAGAAGCTTAGCCCAGAGCTGGGAGCGGCGGTCGAGCAGCAAAGGTGAGCGCGCAGCTCCGTGAGCGGCTACTTGAACGCTTGACACAAGGGCAGGCAGGGGCTGTCGGGCTCTCCCCTCTCCCCTCTCCCCTCTCCTAATTAAGCCCTTTTTGGGATATGAAACAACTACCTGAGAACGCAGGAACACGCCCCTGGCAGCTGTACGCTGTAGCTGTGCTTAAGCGGAGAGCTGAGGGTTTATCGGCGCACACAGAAAAGCCGCAGCGAGGGGAATGCAATAACGGGGACGGGCAGCGAGCAGAGGAGCGCGGAGACCCCTTTCGGGAGAACGAGCGGGGATCCCGGCACGGCGCCGGGGAGCGGCCCGATCCGCCGGTGCCCCCGGCAGAGGCCGCGCCCCGCCCGCCGCCGCTCCCGGGGCCGGGCAGCGGACGGACAAACCCTTCTGCTGAAGGAGCCGGCGGAGCCGCTCCCGGGCCGCTCCCGGGGTAGGGGATACAGGAGGGGAATTAGCGGTGGAGGGGGCTCACGGCGCCGTGTCCTTGTCCCGGCCTGCTGCGGCGGGGAAGGGGCTCTCGCTTTCTGCACACGGGGGCAGAACAGCCCCGGACACTGCCCGGCCCCGGTGCGGAGAAGCCGGGAGGGAGGCGGGCAGAGCGGGGCTTAATCCCGGCCGCGCAACCCCGCTGAGAGAGGCGACCCGAGAGATGCTGCAAACCGGAGCTTCGCCGCTACCGAGCCGGACCGGGTTCCCCTTCCCGAACAGAGCACGGGAGCCCCCGCCGCGGCCCCGCTGCGATTTCCCCGCTGCGCAGCGCTGAGCCCGTTGGCGGTGGGAGCGCCGAGAGGAGCGGGGCACGGCGAGCGGCGGGGGCACGGTGCCACCCCCACGTCTGGCCCCGGCAGCTCGGACGAGGATTTCCACGAAAGCCGTGCCTTCAGCTGAAGCGCTGATAAGGCTCGAGTAGCCCGAGTGGTTTGGGTTTTCTTTTCTACTCACCCTTTGCAGGCAGCAGAACCTGGAAGGTTTGGGATCGGTTTGTTTGAAAATGCGGCAGCCTTCCTCTCCCAAAGTTTTTTTTTTTTTAGTTTCTGTTTTTAAATTTTTTTTTCCTTTTCTCTTGGCGAGAAAACGTGTCTCCGGCGGGGAGCGCCGGTCCGCCTCTGGCTCGGAGAGCCCCGCTCCCGTTCGGCCAGCGCAGTTCGCCTGCAGGCAGGGCTCTCGCCTCCCGCACCGAGACCCGGGCGGGGACAGGCGACACAGCCCCGGTGTCGCTCCTGCGGCTCTTACTCCATTCTGTTGCCCCGCCGCGCCCCGGCTCCCGGGGACGGACGCGAGGCCGGTGCCCCCTCAGCGCGCACCTTTGGGGTCTCTCGAGTCCGCAGCGATCCGGGGCCGTCCCGACATTATCCGCACTCATTCGGTTCACGTAGCAGCCACACGGACACGGATGTAAATGCGGCCCCAGGCGCGCCTTGTTCCCAGTGCCGTTTCCCCGAGGAACGGGATCCGCGGCGGCGCGGGGCTCCGGGAGCGGGGCAGGGCCGGGCGCTCTCGGTCCCCGCTCGGACCCCGCTCGGTCCCCGCTCCCGGTCCCCGCTCCGTCCCTCAGCAGTTCTCCTTCCCTCGGCGCACCCCGCAAAGCCGCCGGGACAAGGCAGTCACCATGCTGCCGTTTCAAGTATTCCTAGTTTATTCCTTTCTTTTTATTTTTTCTTAAATATTTTAAAAATATTGTTTTCCTAGGTACTACTGGTTTTTAAGATCGCGGAGTATTTTTCCACATAACAAACCCAGAAAAAGTAGGGTCCGTGTTCAACGCGGCGTGCGCGGGTCTGTCTCGCACCACGGCGCTCATGAGAGTTAACGAAACGTACTGCGGGAAATAAAATATTCTGGCCTCAACGAAAATTCAGCCGATCTAATCTATGAAAAGGCTGGGACGGGGGCGCTTTCCGCGGTACCGACGCGCGGGAGCCCCGTGTCCCCTCGGGCGGAGCGAGCGGAGGTGCCCCGGGCGCGGCTGCTCCGGTGCCCGCAGGCAGCTCGGGCCGGGCCGGGCCGCAGCCGCCCCGCTTCCCTTCCAGAGCCCGTTCGCTCCCTTTCTAAATGACACCTACAGGCAGGGCTCGAACCTGGAGGTGCTTTTGTCGGCACAGCACCGACCACCAGGAATAAAACCTTCGCAACCTCAGCGTAATGATTATGTGAGACGAGACTGCGTGCGTGTCGCTGCCTTTAGACCCTAAACTCTGCCTTGGAAAACTTGCATTTTCAAAACCTCACCTCTCACTTGGCCTGCAAATCACCTCGCTCATCTAGGGACACCACAAACACACACAATCCCACTTTCCCTTCTGTTCAGGATTCCCAGCAGCACGGTCCCGAACATTTCATAAACGCTCTTTAATTACATTACTCAGTGTGTGATGCCAGAAGAAGGAAATATTCACCTGGAAAGTGTCTTCTTCTGCATGAATGAGTCTCATTGTCAAAACCTTGAGCCTATATGTTTTGCAGTGGAGAATTTAGTTTCTCATTTATACTGTACAGCTAAAAATTTTGGTAGCTTCAGGCTTGTTTTTACAAGCTCCCAGCTGTACAAGGATTTCTGTTTTTACAGGAAAAACTAAGCAATCCATAGACCATGATGGCTGTACATCCATAATGTGAGCTTCATGAGGAACAGAGCAACTTTATTATGATTTGGACTGAAATCACATTGAATAAAAGTCCATCTAACAGAGCCCGAGGGGAAGAGTCACAAATGGGCTCAATTCTCTACCAAATCCAGTGGGAGTGAAAGGTTTTAGGATCCAGAGAGTAGATTTCCCCGTTCAGCTGATACTCTGAAGATATTTTCATGATCCCATTTAGTTTTGAGGCTGTTCCTGTTGCCTCAATATCAAAGAAATCTATCTCACGAGAAAAGACCAGCCCCAGCCCTTTTCCCTTATCTATTCCTGCTTCCCATCTCTCTTATTCCGTAGCCTGAGCTTGAGTCTTCACTACAGTATATTTGTTTATGCTTAGAGAACAGGCCAAGAAGAAAACAAACTCTGTATTTCACCCCAGCATTTGGTAGTTCCTTTCTTTCATCTGAAAACACAGCCTGATCCAGGGAAGGTTCTTGAATTCACACAACCGGTTACATGATGAAATGCAAACAGTTTCTTGTGGTATTAAATGGCAGCCCGCAGCAGAGTTCAGGTTGGCTGTTATGGATTCACCAGTCAGGGCTCTGCAGGATAATCCTGTGTTGCTGCCATCCTGCAGTTCATGGCCTACAGCAACGCTGCCGAATGCTGCAAATAAAAACAAACAAGGCAGCCTCTGCTTTTTACACAGAGTAGAAATTATGTCTTTTTAGGAAGCTCGAAGCAAAGATCGTTTGTTTCAGTCTGACAGCCTCAGAAGCAAGCTGCTCGTTCTAGCACTTCAAAATTGATGCTTATTTTTCTACAAAGCATGGGAAGGGGGAAATAAAAAGAGGGATAAAAAACCCAAACCATACAAGTCCACTCATGTCCAGATCACCCCGAAGTTGTAAATTAATAGCATTGCACAACAAAATTACAGCCAAAGCAGGCGTCTCCCGTTGTTGCTGCAGAGATACATGGCTTAACAGATCATTTTTAGGTAAGAAAAAAATCTGGGTGCTTGTTTAGAACATTTGAAAATTGCTTTGTTAAATATTGAAGCAAGGAGAATTATACAAACTTCAGATTTTTTGAAAAAAAGAGAATTCAAGAAAAATTCTTCCAACCAATGTACAGACATCAATGAAAATTTTTTTTCCTCTTACTTTTCTCAGAATGTGGGTCCCAAACTGTAGCCATGGTGAATTTATATAATCTCTGAATTTATATAATCACCCAAGTCTGTTTTCATAAAGGGTCTGTAAGAGATTGAAGCAACAATGTTTGAAAAGCTCATTCAGGGTAGGAGCTGAAATGCCTAAATTCAGGAGACAGAGGTGCACGGGCACAGTGTAGCAGTGGAACTGGATTGTTGGTGATGAGGAGGAGAGCAATGCCTCACCTGACCCAGCCTGGCTGCCCTTTCACAGACTGGCGCTGGCAGAGCCGCTCCAGCCTGGATTCTGCACCTCAGCCTTGGGGCTGGAGTCAGCTCTGGCTCCTGCTGCCTCAGGACTGGCAGCCCTTTGCTGTGGGAGTTTTTGGGGATGCTCCTGCTCAGCCCCAGTCCCAGGGCAGAGCTGGCCGGCTGGGGACAGGCTGGGACATGTCTGCAGCTCTGCAGCTTTCAGTCTGAGCCAGCAGCCCGTGCTGACTCACTCCCACCTCTGAATTCGGGCAGCCTCTGTGCACTGAGAATTCCAGTTTTGTCTTTAGCAGCTCCTTGAGAATTTGTGCCAGGCATGGTCAGGGCTTTCTGTCCACTCTCTGCAGGCTCCTGCAGAGGAGGTGCTGCCCTGGGAGAAAGGCAGCCAGACACAGCTCCATGCTGCAAAACCCACGTGTGCACTCAGAGTTTGCCATCTACACTATGACCACCTAAGTCATGCTCCTCTTCCAATTCTGAGCAACGCAGGAGCAGTTGAATTTGGTTAAAGCTCAGTAGTCATGTCCCAGGGTCTTCCAGAACTTGCAGAAGGGGCTGTATCAGCCAGGAACAGGGTGCTTTTGTTTTAAATAGTCTGTCCACATCTGGAATGTGTGTATATATTACCTACCTAAACGATTTGTGAATAACTCTCTGTACACACGAGCTTCTCCCCATCTGCTTGCTGCCCAGAAGCCCTGGCTGCAGCACCCAGGGAATGCCCTGCCACATCCAGAGGGCAGAGTTATGTGAGGAAGGGCTGCCACACCCTGCCAGAGCACCTTCCTCCCCTGGGAACCTGCAGGGTTCAGAGGAGCCTGTGGCATGAGCTGCATCTGCAAAGCTGTTCTTCTTCCCAAGCTCCCCAGTCAGAGTGGGGCACTCACAAACTATTCCCTCCTGAGTCTGGCTGTGCCTCTCCCCATACTTCAAAACAATTAGAAGTTTGTTTCTTTTTAAATGTAACTACTGCGATTTTAGGATTGCAAGATAAATAACTGAGTTTGATCTGACAACAAATTTGTTGGATCAAACCAAATGCCATCTCTAGAGAACCAGGTTAAAAGTGATGTGATGGAAGTAATTCTCTTCTTTCTGGAGGACAAGAGCTAAGCCCTGGTCAAAGTCAACTCCAGATGACATACAGTCTGCCCCCAAACCTGAATGCATAACCTGAGAGCACACACTCACTGGGGTGCCAGTGGAGGCTGGGTCTGATCCTCAGGCACCTCCTGGGTCCCTGCATTGTCCCAGCCAACCAGTGGGCTTGGAAGCACAATGTGAACCCAAATTCCCCAATTTCCCTTCATGGCAAGAACAGAAACTTTGAAGAAGCTGAATATTTCAGTTTAAGCATGGCCACCTAAATTCTACTTGATTTTTGTCCGTGCAATCACCTTGAGGTCTTTCAGTTTATCTCCATCTTGTTCTGATTTCTGAGTATGCAAACCTGAACTGGGAATGCACCAAACGTGGAATTTGCATGATATTTCCAGCTTGTCCTGCTTTTGACCTGGCCAGAAACAGCAGATCAGAGCTGCTTGCAGTTTTCCAGCATTTCTCCTCTTGGTCACAATCGAGAGCAAGGAAATGCAGAGCAGACCAAACAAACAACAACAACAACAAAAAATTTAACCAAACTTTCTTAGACTCTCAGAAGGGACTTGGTTCAAATCCAGTTGAAATGTAGATGAAAGTTCAGCCTGCTCATTTTATTACAGTTTGTTTACTTACATATAATTTAGTTTCAATTTGTTTTCCTTTTTTCATCCACTTTGTAGCTATCCCTTGCAACAAATAAAAGAGAGACCCATTATGAGAATAGCTGTCAGGAGAAGTTAAGCTCTGTATCAGTCTTCATCTGCCTGGTGCCATAAGTGTTTTATACACTATTATTTCCACAGAAAAGCCTGTGCTACGTGGCTGAATATTTTATTGAGCCAGTTCTGTTTGGTGGCTTCATGTGGGGCTGGGCTCTGGCACTGCCCACTGAATGTGGAAGCAGGTATTGCACTGAATGCAGGTCAAAGTCTCCAGCAGGTATTTGGAATAACTGTTCAAAAAATTAAAATGCATTATTCTCCCATGGTTCATTTTTAATGGGCAGGGCACAAGAGCTGAGTGTTTTAAAACTCTGATTTTAGCTGACTTCAGTCCATGGCAGAGGAAATGAAGGGGTTTGGGTGTTTCTTTTGCCTGGAGTGATGTGTCAGTTTTAGTGCTTGGTGTGTCCCTGCACCACCCAGAGAAAGCTCTGGGATGTGCAGGGTGTGCCAGGGGACAGAGCACGGCTCACACTGCAGGGAGGAGAGCTGGGCTCAGCCTCACCTGAAAAGTCAATGATCCAACAGTGACAACTCTTCTTGGAGCTGGTGCTGTGGCTGGAGTGTTACACTGCAGCATGTCACTCACCTTTTGGGCAACTCAAGTGTTTTGCAAACAGCATCATTGCTGGAAGGCATAGAGCAAAGCTTTACTTGCTATTGGATCCTCCATCAGTCATTTCATGGCACATTTTATACTTGTGGTTTCTCAGAATTAGGTAATACACAAGATCTTCAAACACATCTGGGAACTCCTGTTCTAAATCCTGGCTGTGATTGCTGATGTCAGACACCTCACTTTGAAAATGTGATGGCCCTTGACAGTAAGAAGCATTAAAAACAATGAATGAAGGGCACTTCAGCAGAGATTTTCAAGGGAGACATTGTAGCATTGAAACAAACAAAAAAAAAAAAACTTCTAAAAATAGAGAGGCAGCAGTCATTTAATGCTACAAGCCCTGGAGAAAAGTTCCTGAGCAGCAGCCCAGGAGCTGGCCCTGTAACCCTGATTTAAGGTGTAAGGAGCTGTGTCCCTGTTCCTGGTCCTGGGGTGACTGCAAAGGGATAGAAATGCTTGGGCTTTTAAACAGGCTTTCAGAATAATGCAGAGCTACATTTTGGCTATTTTGAAGCTGAAAAGGAATTTCCCTCTTGATCTGGAGGGGAGCAGGATTTCCCCTGCTGTTTAAAACCCCTCATAATGAAAAGGTACTTTTCTGTTTCAGTTCTTGCTGTTGGTGAGGTGTTAATCCAGCACTGTCATGGCCTTGCAGCTATTTTGCACATTTTCTGGGAATGAAGAAAAGGAGAAACTACAGTTTATGATCTATTTAAAGCCCGTTTGTTCTAATAAAACATACATTTACAAACCAAGATTTTACAGCCACTTCTGGGATAGAAAATGGAAAAAAAAAGTCATCTCTCCTCTCTTGCTCAAGTGTCTCTGCACAGAGTCTTGCCTGCCTCAGAGACTTAGTACCTTAAAAATACCTATATGGAGGGACTAATGTGAGGGATAACCCCATAACTCATTGGTTCTGGTATAAATATATATTTTGAAAAACTATTTGTTAGGAGGCTCCCCCTTTTCACAGACTGTTAGATTTTCCTGAAACCAGCAAAGAACTTTTTTTTGGAAGAAAAAAAACCCCTGTGGGTTTATAAGCAATTGTTTTTGGCTGAATAATGTATCAAAAAATCCCAGCCTGGCTTCAATTTTTTATTAGAATTTTTGGCAAAAATCAAAACTGCCTAACTACTCCTTTGGACACAGGTCAGTTTCTTGTTTAAAACTGTTTTGATAAAAGATTTCTGATTAGTAATGCACTGGGTCTCTGAAATGCCCAATGAAATGTGCCTGGGGCAGGAGCTGGGGCTGGGAGCTGGGTTTGAGCACAGAGGCAGAGGAGGTTTGGTTGTCCCACACCCCCAGGGAACACTTCTGCTGCTTCACATCCTTGCCACAAACCAACCTGCACTGAAAATGCCTCAGGCACACCTTCAGTCAGCAGCAAGCTTTGCTGCTGTCAGACTGAGAGAGTCTTTCCAGAGGTGGGTTTAGTGTTTTAGAAGTGATGCTGCTGTTGTCAGCAGCTCCTGCTGTGCTACCTACAGGGATTTGCTGGAGGGGGGAGGCTGCTCCTGTCTTACAGAGTTTGGAAATGTGAGTGGTCGGTGCTCACGGTGCAGGCAGTGGTGTTAATTCAGCTGCACTGCTTCCTCTCAGCCTCAGTGTGTCCGAAACTGGCCCAAAAGCCTTGATCAGGACCATGTGCCCACCACACGATGGCCACCACATCATCACAACCCTGATTAGATAAAAAAGAAAGGAAAAATGGAGTTAATGCAGGTTTTTCTAAATGGTGATAACTACAGTCCGTGGCTAGAACTGCTGTTTGTATGACTGAAATCAGCTTACTTTGTGCATCTCTTCCATAAAACAATTGTGATAGACGATTCTTAAGGGCAGGGTGGCTTGTTCTCTCTTACCTCCTCGACTCAATAATGAGCCACCAGGTTCTCCTGCCCTCCTTCCCCTTCCTCTCAAATTTGCCTTCTCAAGCCCCATTCTGCCGGGCTGCAAGGCCCGTTTCAGCTCTTGAGTGGCTGCGTTAGTCAAACACACAGCAGATGTCAGTGCGTTACAAAACTTGGTCTGAGAATAAAAAAAAAAACAAGTTACAAATGAGAAAGTTAAATGGGAAAGCAAAAATGCAGGGAAGTGCAAAGCCCTGGAGCTGTGGGGGAGGTCACCCCTGCGTGTGTGACACCTCTTGTTAACCACTAACACCGGCAGCATTACTGCGATTTCCCAGCCTCTCCTGTTGAACCCGGCTAAAGCTCTGCAGTCTCCCACCCACCCAGGTTTCCGGGGAAGCACAGCCCGAGCTTCCCAGCTGGTTTGGGAAAGTGATGCCTGGGGATTCTTTCCCCTTTTGCACAATTCAGCCCCTGGAAGTGCAGCAGAGAGTGGAACAAAGCGAAAGCATCTCCGCTGCTCGCTGCTCCCGTAACCGGAGATGTTCTCCCTGCTTCAGGAAAGTCATCCCCAAGCAAAATATTTCCCTGGCCGGGGTGTGAGGACCGAACCAGGGGTGGGTCATGGAGAGTCAAGGCAGGCATACCCCGGAGCACACCTCGGTCCTGCCGGCTTGGCCGGAGTGCAGCGACCCGGGAGCACAGGAGAGATCCAATCAAAGCTCCCTTGTTTCCCCAGAAAGGAGAGCGCCCCGCACAAACAAACAGCAGCTCCCCGGGCCGCAGAGAGAGCTGCGGGACTGTGCGGGCACCCCTGGCCACGGCGGCATTCCCAGGGAGCCCAGCACGAACACCCGGCCCCGGCTTCCCCCCCTCGGGCAGGCGGCTCCGGCAGCGACACGGGGAGAGCCCGGCACGGACAGAGCGACAGAGGGACAGAGGGACAGAGGGACAGAGGGACAGAGGGACAGAGGGACAGAGGGACACGGCTCCGGCAGGGACATGGGGAGAGCCCGGCACGGACAGAGCGACAGAGGGACAGAGGGACAGAGGGACAGAGGGACACGGGGTTGGGTGTGCCGGGGAGAGCCCGGCACGGACAGAGCGACAGAGGGACAGAGGGACAGAGGGACAGAGGGACAGAGGGACAGAGGGCCAGAGGGCTTGGTGTGCCGGGGAGAGCCCGGCACGGACAGAGCGACAGAGGGACAGAGGGACAGAGGGACACGGCTCCGGCAGCGACACGGGGAGAGCCCGGCACGGACAGAGCGACAGAGGGACAGAGGGACAGAGGGACAGAGGGACAGAGGGACAGAGGGACACGGGGCTTGGTGTGCCGGGGAGAGCCCGGCACGGACAGAGGGACAGAGGGACAGAGCGACAGAGCGACAGAGGGACACGGCTCCGGCAGGGACACGGGGCTTGGTGTGCTGCGGAGAGCCCGTCAGGGACAGAGGGACACGGCTCCGGCAGGGACAGAGGGACAGAGCCCCGGCAGGGACAGAGGGACACGGCCCCGGCAGGGACAGAGGGACAGAGCCCCGGCAGGGACAGAGGGACAGAGCCCCGGCAGGGACAGAGCTCCTGCGGGCACACAGGTCCGGCAGGGACAGAGCTCCGGCAGGGACAGAGGACACGGCTCTGGAAAGGACAGAGGGACACGGCTCCGGCAGGGACAGAAGGACAGAGCTCCTGCCTGCACGCAGCTCCTGCAGCTCCTGCAGCTCCAATCCAGGAAGCTGCCCAGGGCTGGCTTTGTTCCTGGAGCAGTAAAGCAGAATGTTTATCTTTCTTATCTCAGATAGGAAACCTATGGGAAATGCTGTGCCATATTCTCCACTGTTCTCCTGTCATATAATTATAATGCATTGCACCAAGCAAGATCTCTTGGAAAATCAGTGGGGCTAATGAGAAGACAATCCCCTACAGAAGGCACTTCTCTTTCCAAATTCTGCAGGGCTGATGTGAGTAGCCGTTGGTACAAAAACAAAAGATGAGCTAAATGTTTATGTCAGGAAAACACAACGCACCCCGAGTGTCTCATGGCATTAGGAGAGTAATTGTTACACAAGACTAATCTCTTTTCCCCATATTACAAACCTAGGCCAGATTTTTTTCAGACTTCAAAGAAAGAACACAGTAGGGCCTTTCCACTGCCAAATGGCTAAATGTAATAAAAAATTGTGATTTTGCCATTAAATACTTGATATCAAGTCAAGAGATTTTTTTTTTTAAACAGTGATGCTGTTGCATTCTATACTGGAAAAGGATAAATTAGAATTTCAAAGGCTGTGAGGGGTCACTGGACAAGGAACCGTGCACACAAGGCTGCTGCAGCCCAATGCACAGTTTGCAGCATTTCCAATCCCAAACCCTGCCAGGATATATTCTCTGTGTTAGTAAGGTCAGCACAGATTACTCTGAAGCAGCATCTTATGCCTTCCATTCTGCCAACAGAATTTTCCCTTGAAGATTTACTACAAAGCTCACAGTATTCCTCTAAATTCCACTGCTTTAGATTAAAAAGAGGCTCTGAACTAGTTGGGAAGGCTGACACAAACAACATCCTCAAGGAACTTTCATTTTCTTAGGGAAATGCTTAAAGAAAATTTGATAAAGGGGATCCTGAGGCTATGCAAGAGGTTGGTAACAAGCCCAGGGCTCCAACAACACAGTCACTGCAAAAACTTCAGATTTTGAGGAATAGTTACCAGACCTAGATAGGACTCAAAGTCCTTTGGAGGAGAGTAAAATCCTCACTGGTTTCCATTTCTGCAGCACGTGTTCCTCAGAACTGCCTACAGACACACAGTCAGGAAATTGTACTGAATTAGTGTTTAAAGTGGATTAATTAATTGGCCTCAGCCTCCAACTTATGCACAACCAAAAGCTTTAGGGTTAACTAAGTTAAAAGCTGTTTAGAGTACTCAAATTCTGAAAGGAATTTCTACACAGGATTTTAGTCCTGCTAAAGTAATTTGCTTTAAATTCACATCTTCACTTAATTTGTTGAGGTTTTTTTAAAGCCTTCCTATGTAAATGGGCGCTACAGCAACACAGAAAAAAGCAATTTGGGTAAGTAAATTTGTCATTTTAAAAGTAAACAAAGAAAATGTTTAATCTCAGCAAGCCTTACAGGATCATTTCATGAGGGTTCTACGAGCACTCTCTGAGAATGTGCTGCTTTCTGAAGCCCATGTCAGTACAGCAGCTGTAAACTTCTGACATCAGCGTTCTCTGCAGGTATTTGGGCCCCAGTTTAACACTTGAAACTGTTTGCAGGTATTCCAGGCTTTTCAGTAGTTTAAGTGAAACTCAATTATGTCACACAAAGAATAAAAGCAATGATGAAATAATAAAAGTAATGAGGATAAAGTAAGGTGAGCCCTGCCCAGGCAGCTCATGGGGGCAAGGGGAGCAGGGCAGGTCCACAGGGGCCATGACATGGACATTTTCCTCCTGGCTGTCTGCAGGCAAAGAGCCTTGCTATGGATCCCTCAGCAGTCACCAAAGTGTGCTAAATTCATTCTTATCAGCAGCTTTGTTGTGGTTGAAATTTTTATTTTCTAGAAAAATACATCTCTCGTGGCTTCTTCTTTTAGTTACTTCAAAGGAAATGATTTGTGTTGATTCATGTTCACTGCTTGTCAGCTGGCTTCAGGTTTGGGAGGTTTGCAACACCTCACCCTAACAGCAAGTTACATCAATCAAGATGTGATTTTAACTTTATATTCCTTTTTGTGGAGCTGTTGTCCATGTCTAGAGCAAACAGCAGTGCAGGTGCTGCTCCCTAGCTGAGCTCACAGAGGGAAGGTGCAGTGCCCTTCATGTGCTGTCCCTGCTGCCCTGGGTGCTTGGGACATCCTTCCTCTGGCACCCTGGGCCAGAACCTGATCAAAACCAGGCTTCAGCACCCTACTCCCACTGGAAAACAACCTCCTCAAAAAGATGCACAATTTTGCTGTGAGTTTCTAACTTCATTGTTTATTACACAATTTTGCTGTGAGTTTCTAACTTCATTGTTTATTACTTTTCAATGGGTAAAAGAGGAGAAAATCCAGATTTCCATTCTCTGGGGAGGGGCACAGAAAGGCAGCCAGCCCAGGAGTGATACCCTGCTGCCACTGCACTGCCCTGCGCTCACAGCACAGGTCAGGGAGCTGGAAAAGAAGAACCTCCATGCTATTATTAGAATTCATCTACATATTAGGTTTCCTCTGCCTATTCCTCCTTTGAGAACAGAGCTACACACAGACACCCCAGCCCTGGAATAAATAATCACTAACAACAGGAAAGGTTTGTCCCAGAGCCTGCCCTGATCAGTTAGAAGAGCTGTAGTTACTGCACTGTCTAGTCCAGGAAGGAGGAACCTGACACACAAAAAGTCATCTGTAACTGGCTGTGCTTTCCAGCTGGATAAGCTTTTTAAAAAGAACATAAGCAGAACTAGAAGCCAGAAGAAAAGGTGTGCCACATTTCCTGGATATTCAGTACTCTATAGGAAGATTTCACAGCAATCTTTAAAGCAGTATTAAGACTAATGTTTCTGTGGGTTAAACATCAATATAATATTTCTTTTATCTCAAATCAGTTTAAACTGGTCAAAAAACTCCTTAAAATGCAATGGAAATTATTATGGAAATGTTGTTTATTGTTGCTTATAACAAAAATAGCATTTGCTGCCTGTCAGTGCTATGTATACAACCTGGGATGAGGAATATGGAAAACAGAAGCACTGGATTTCTTTGCTGCCAGCTGAACTCCTACTCAAACAAGGGATTCATTACAAATCTGTGTTCAGTGGGTGTTAAACGTGTGAGTGCAAGCAAGCAAATATTGCAATTTGTGTGCCACTGACAGTGCAGCACAGAACAGCACCAGGGGGAAAAGGCTGGAGACCCCTGTGACCCCAAACCCCCAGAGCAGGCTGAGTCCTGTGTGCTCCCTCTGAGGAGGGTTTGGGGTTCTGTCAGCTGGGTTTGGGGCTGATTGGGCACACAGATCTCTGTCAGCTGGGTTTGGGGTTCTGTCAGCTGGGTTTGGGGCTGATTGGGGCACACAGATCTCTGTCAGCTGGGTTTGGGGCTGATTGGGCACACAGATCTCTGTCAGCTGGGTTTGGGGCTGATTGGGCACACAGATCTCTGTCAGCTGGGTTTGGGGCTCTGTCAGGCACACAGATCTCAGCTGGGTTTGGGGCTCTGTCAGGCACACAGATCTCTGTCAGCTGGGTTTGGGGCTGATTGGGGCACACAGATCTCTGTCAGCTGGGTTTGGGGCTGAGTCAGGCACACAGATCTCTGTCAGCTGGGTTTGGGGCTGATTGGGCACACAGATCTGTGTCAGCTGGGTTTGGGGCTGATTGGGGCACACAGATCTGTGTCAGCTGGGTTTGGGGCTCTGTCAGGCACACAGATCTCTGTCAGCTGGGTTTGGGGCTGAGTCAGGCACACAGATCTGTGTCAGCTGGGTTTGGGGCTCTGTCAGGCACACAGATCTGTGTCAGCTGGGTTTGGGGCTCTGTCAGGCACACAGATCTCTGTCAGCTGGGTTTGGGGCTCTGTCAGACACACAGATCTCTGTCAGCTGGGTTTGGGGCTCTGTCAGGCACACAGATCTCAGCTGGGTTTGGGGCTCTGTCAGGCACACAGCTCTTGCCCAGGCATGCCAGGAGCAGGACTGGCAGCACTGAAATGTCACTCAGAGTGGAACAGAAATTGCCCTGTAAGGACTGACACAGCTCCTGCCGTGGGCAGCTCCTGCTGGCAGGCTTTCAGAGGACAGGAGTGGAGAATGTTAAGATGAGGACAGGAGGGAAGATGAGGCCAAGAGTTGAGAACAGGCTCCTCTGCAGCACACAGAGCTCCTGCAGCCCCTCCCAGCAGGCAGCAGAGGTGGGAGCACAGCTCACCTGCGCTGCCATCAAACCCTGGCACACCACTCGGCTCCCCTGGCTTTTCACAAGGATGAAGAACAAGTTTGTCTTTCCACCAAGAAAGAGCAAGCTCAGCTTCACAAAAGCAAGGAGAAATTTGCTGCTGGCTTCACAAGGTCTGGGTTTACACGGGTCTAAGTAGCAACTAACATTAAATATTGAATATTAATATTCAATATTAAAATAAATTACTCTATCTACAAAAATCACAGCTCAGAATAATGTCCTGAAGTGCAGGAGTTCCCTGCATGCAGGAGCCCAATTAGATTCTTACAAGGATGTATGACAGCTGCTGTGAAAAGGCTGTATTTTTTTTAAAATAAATATCAATGTCACAAAACTGTTTCCTTCTGAAGAGTGTATTTAAAAAAAAACGAAGTAAAAGTGGAGCAAAGTACTATTTGGAGTAATTAAATTTATGCATAGTACATAAGACATTTAAAAGCCAAAATTATCAAATATTTCCTATTGAAAATATATAACTCTAAATCAAGACTCTTCTGACATTCACGTGCATATAACAGAGGTATTCAGCACCAGTTTTTCTTGACTCCATTATTGCCAGAGGGAGAAACAAATCACTTCATTCTCCCCTTTTCAAGTGCAGAATTGACCCTCTTGCAGGTTTTAGAAAGCCACACAGGAGGGGCTGTCTGAGCAAACAGGGAGAGGCTGCCTGTGGGTAATACAGCTCCACTGGAGTGAGACAGGGAATTGCTGCAGCTTCATAAAATCTCAGAGCTGTGCACGGTTTGGGGTTTGTCTCCAGCTGCCTTCTCCTGCTCTGGCGTTTCCACAAACGACCCAATCATCATCACCCAATTAGTGCTGGAGGGAAAAAAGGGGCTTCTGTCAAACAGAGCTCCTTGAACAAACCAGCACAGGTTTTGAACTGGGCTTTGCAACCTACTGCAAAGATTCGTGCATCAAATACATTCAAATTTGTGAGTCAACAGGAGTGGAAAATGAATTACATTTATTTACCCCTGAATACAGTGAGGTTTGTGAAAATATTGGCAGGAGAAGTGTATAGTAGAGATTCTTATCACAGCAGTTCAATCACAGGTGTTTCCCCATATTAGTAGATTATCCTTATCCAGAATAAATATTTAATGTTAGTATTAACAAAGAAAAGCTGTAGCTCCAACAACAAGCTCTGTGTATTTAAAACTCAGCGATGATTATCCACTTTAAAATCAATTGAATCACGAGTATTAAACAATTTTACACAACACAGCAAAGAAAAAGCTTCCAGTCCCCAGAGACTCCGTGAGCCAAGGCTGCAGCCAGCCCTCCCAGAGCTGCAGCCAACGCTCCTGGCTGCTTCTCCTTCCCCACAGGGGGATGTTCCCCACACAAGGGATGTGCCCCTGGAGCACATCCACCCCTGCAGGAGAGGGCAGGGCTGAGAGCTGCCCTCCCCTTGTGTGCCTGTGGCAGCCCTGGGCTGAGCCAGGGGCTCCTGGGGGAGGGCAGAGCCCCTTCCCTGGCTGGGGCAGGGCTGATCCATCCTGGGCTGGAGTCACAGGGACCCAGCTTTGATCTCGGCATCAGGAGAGCCCAACCCAACACCCCAGAGCCTGGGGCACCCCTGCTGCCTCTGGGGGTCCCAGCTGTGGTTTCTCTGGGTCTGCACTGAAGGCACTCCAGACAGTATTTCATGGTGGGACTCAGGTGTTTATTATTCCTTATCAGTAAAACAGTCTCACTGCTGGGAGTTCTGCAGCTTTTCATCAGAAGGCACAAAATGCCCAACAATCTCTTGGTACAAGGGCTCCTAAGACTAAACTATCCAACTAAGAGCTGACACCTGGATTATTTCCCTTTTAACCCAATAACTGACCCCACAGAGCCACAGTGCAGACTTTTCTGCCCAGTTACAAAATGCCACCCAAACCCAGGGAGAAGGAGGAAGAAGAAGCATGAAGAAGGAACCCAGGACAACACCCTGTGCCCTCCATACTGCTGCCATCCACAGCATCCTAAAAACCCCAACCCCTCAATTTCTCCCCCAGTGACACACCCACACTGCTCTCTATAATCTATTGCACACTTCTGTGGGTTCCAGTCTATCTTGGAGTCTGGGGAACTTTCTCCATGAGTGAGGGTCAGAGTCAGTGCTGCCCTGGGGGTCAGGGCACCCAGAGCAGACAGAGGAATATTCCCTGTGCCCTGGGTTTGCACAGCTGCCAGTGACAATTCCAGGTTTTTGGAGGGGGTGCCCAGGAATCCTTCTCATTATCTAATAAAATCCCTGAAGTCCACCTTAACACAAATTCAGCTCCCATACAAAGTTCCACATCTTTTCCTAATTCTCTGGGGAAAAGTAGCAAAAACCCCATAGGCTAGCAGACACACAGGCTTCTCCTGCAGAATTTTCTGGAAATTCTAACTTTCAAAGCTCTTAAAAGCCTTCTCCTTTTCCTAACTTTGACATCTTTCTCATGAGTTTCTCCTGATCAGTCTTTTATCACCAGAATATTCAGGCTTGCTGTTCCACCTGTGCTTGGCCCTTTGGGAAGTTCTGCTGACCTGCACCCTTTTATTCACTCTTCTTTTTGCATCATTCTTGTTCAGAATTTTGTGAGTGGTTTGGAGAGGATGAAAATTATCCCTCCCACGGGGACAACTTTGTTAGGGAGCTTGGGGCAGTAGAAGACAACAGAACTCAACTTATGAGCCACATGAAATAACCTTGGGTCTCCCAGAGTGCCTTTGTCCCACGCTTGCTATGCCTCTCACACTCTTCCCAAGTCCCTTTTCCTGCTTATTCTCTCACTGTTTCTTCTACAGCACAGGGTGAGAAACCAGAGCAGGATTCTGCACCAGCCCTCCTGCAGCAGCAAGGGCTCTTGTGAATGTGATCACTTCATCTTGTGGTTGTAAATCCAGACCTGCCTCCAAACAGCAGAAATCTTTATCAGAGGGAACTCCTTGTGGCTAGAAGCAGTTGGGAAAGAGCACTGATGGTGGCTGTGCAATTACCACTGAATGACAATTCCTACACATCACACACCATCCTTACCTGCATGCTGGCTCAGTTTGGAGGCATTGCTCTCCCCAGGGCTCCCTGGGGTGCAGAGGGTGTGCAGCTCAGCCAAGGGGTCACCACAGCAGGGGCACAGCCTGGGCTGGGTGCCAGCTCAGCCCAGCTGCCTCCAGCTGCTGCCCTGCCTTTCCTTGCCACATCTGCATTGCTCAGGGGCTCAGCACCACTTTGGGACATGGGCACATCACCACGAT
The DNA here is from genome assembly GCF_963513975.1 of Fringilla coelebs. Classification (NCBI taxonomy): domain Eukaryota; kingdom Metazoa; phylum Chordata; class Aves; order Passeriformes; family Fringillidae; genus Fringilla; species Fringilla coelebs. The sequence continues at coordinate 1,059,669 of NC_140036.1, read as the reverse complement.
GATGCCTTCAGATTTCAGCTTTTCTATTTTTCAGATCCTGTGCTGCATCAGTGCATCACTCCAAACTCCACACGGAGTGTCAGTCACTGCCTTCACATTTTGGTCAGACAAAACAATTCCTCTGGGCTTGAGATCCAAGGACACCCCACAGCCTCAGGCCCTGAAATATAAACAAAAAGTGATTGGGGGGGAGCAAACTGGGGTAAATGACTTCATTAGCTGAAGCTGTAATTGCAGAATTAACCTCTGATATGTAAATGGACCAAATTTATAGTTGTCTGAAAAACAATTGTTCACCTTGGGTGTAGCCCCTTGGGAGGCTTTGTCTGCCCTTAAAGTACCTGAAGACCCTTCATTAAACACATCTGCTTTCTAGCTTTGTCTGGCTCTGTTTCTAGGTAAGCCCAAAACAGGCATCAGGGAGACTGTCCCGTTTTCCTGGAACAAATGGGGCTGGAGCCCCTCTGTGCTCTGGAGGGGCTCCCGAGGCAGCTGAGGCAGCTACCTGAGCTCCACTTGATGGGACCAGCAGGGCTGTCCCCACCAGAGCTGTCCCAAGCAGGGCTGTCTGTCCCCATCAGAGCTGTCTGTCCCCAGCAGGGCTGTCCCCAGCAGGGCTGTCTGTCCCCAGCATGGCTGTCTGTCCCCAGCAGGACTGTCTGTCTGTCCCCAGCAGGACTGTCCCCAGCACACCCATCTCTCCTCCCTGTCTCTGCCCTGCTGAGCTGGGTCCCACTCCAGTGGCCGGGGCCAGGCCAATTCCTCCCATTCTCAGCCTGGCCAAAGCTGCTGTTCTGAGCTGGGATTATTTACAAACTCGTTGGATTGCTTGTGCTCGTGTTTTAGTTAGTTCCAGGAGCTATGGACCAGTTTCAAAACCAGAAAGGGCTGTGGGGCTTTTTGGTTGGATCTCTTTTTTGGGTAAGACAAAGGGGGATATTAAAAGCATCTCCAAGCTTTCCATATGCTTATGGGAAGGATAATATCCATTAACACAATCAGGAAAATTGCCTGATGGAATCAAAACAGTTTCTACAAGACACAGTTAAGAGGATGGACATAGGTGGAAATAAATGGTGCTAAATTCAGCCCTCTTTAGGGGATGCAGAGTGCTGTGTAATTTTCTGACCTTACTTAAGATCCAAAATCCACTTTGTCTTCATGTAAGGCATATCCCTGTTATATTAAAAAAACCAAGTGGAAGGGAAATGGCACTTTTCCCTATTGCCTCAGTGTACCTGTGCTGGAGGGCTCCATCAGGGTCTCCTTTCAAGCCTTGCACAGGTCAAGCTGTAAAGCTGTGCTTTATTTGTGCTGAGGAATGCAGCATTAAAACCAGGCTTCTCTGTGGGACATCTCTGGGGCACCCAGAGGAAGCCCTGTGCAAAGTGCTTCCTGCCTTGGGCTGCTCCTCCTGGGAGGGGACTGAGATGAGGGCCCTAATTCCAGGGAACATCCTGGGTTTTTTGGCCGTCCTCAGAACTGGCTTCCTGCAAAGAGCCTCCTCCAGTTCCCTCCCCTCTGTGTTATGAAATATTGATCTGCTGCCTGTTTTCCTTCTGCATAGCTGGGCTGGCTCTCCCTGCCGTGCCATCAGGGTGGCACTGGGAGCAATGTCTGATCCAGGCACGCTGCCAGCAAATAGAGATGTTTCCTGTCCTTCCAGGGCTCCCTCACATGTCTTCTCCAAAAGGCTGAAGGGATTCTGCAGCTCTAATAACAAACATTGTAACCTTGCAAATAGCGACGCTCGGAGTTTTCTTTAATATTTATATTTTTTGACCCCAAAAGGGGAAAGAATTTACCATACTTAGGCTGGAAAAACAGCGTGCTAATTTCACTTATCAAAGGCGTTCAGACCAAAGAGCCTGCCACTAATAACACCATGGTAAAAAAACCTTCTGCAGCGCCTCATATGTTACTGGGTTTTAGCACATGCTGGTACCTAGCTCTAAATGTCAGTATTTTCACAGTGTAATTCATGTCAGCTCCCAGCTCTTATGACATCAGAGGATGAGTTCAAAGGGACACAGTTTTCTGCTTTATAAAAACAGTTTAAAGATAAAAGCCAGTTTCAACAAAAAAAAAAAAAAAAAAAAAAAAAGAAAAAAAAAAAAGAAAAAAAAAAGAAAAAAAAGAAAAAAGGAAAAGAGAAAATGAAAGTATTAAGCAGTGCATTAGCCAAACAATTCTCTGAGAGGCAAATGCCAATCAGAAGAAGATGACAGTATCCTACAGTGAAACCATATTAGCAAAAGTCATCAACTGATGTTGTTTAATGCCTTGCACAACGCTCAGAGTCTTCTAAACCACACAGCTGAGGAATGGGTAAAAATCAGATCAGCTATTGAGCAGAGAAGATGAAACCAGAATATTCTCCCTTACATCCCTGGCAGTTTTTATTACATGTAATGTATCTACTATCCATAAATCTGCTTCTCTGTCAGTGCGAACAGGCAGAGAAGGGAAAGTGACAGCATTATTTTCTATATTCATCATTAAAACAAATAAGTATCAATCACATGGCTTTAAGCATTTAGTTTTCTGCAGACCTTTCAAAACTGTTTTGACCCAGCTCTCGGTGCTCTGGAGCTTATCAATGACACCAGGGGTCAAAAGTGTTAGTGCGACTAAAATTACTTGGACAAAGGCAGGACCAGGTCAGCTCGCCATGGGATAGTCCCACAAGGCCTCCTGGAGGCTGCTGCCACCAAGGAGTTCTAAGGAAAAGAAAGGAAAGACCATGAATCAAACATCCCAGAAAATTCACCAGCAAATGTGTTATTAATCAAGGAAAATAAAAACAAAGTTTATTAAAATGCCTTGTAATAGTACATTTCAAAACAACACAAAGACGTCTTATGTGATGACCATTTTATCACTGAGGCTCATTCCAATTGAGTTACATTCTTCAAACCCAAGGAGCCACAAGTGTGCCAGAAAAGAAAATAAACACTGGAACGATGTGTGCAGTCACACATCTAATTTGACGATTGATCTCACAATTTAAATAGACACTTTCCACCCCAAATAAATGCAGGGGTCTGTATCAATGGCACTTCTGCAAACTGAAACTCGTGGTAGGACTGGTACAATTTACACATTTCTTTCCATATTTAGCTGAGAAGTTCAGACTAGGGCCTGAAGGAAGCCAGAGGATAAGAAAACAAAGCTGAAGTGGTCTACTATGTCCTGCGTGATTTGGAACACCACATTAAAATATTTTAAAATTGATATAATTCTCTCATTTTTGCATAAATATTTATGAAAGGGATGAATCCTCATACGGTGCAAACAGCCCCAAATTCATTGGTTTCAGTGACAGAATACAGCCAAGGAAGTGACAACAATTTACATCAACCGTGGATTTGCCCCAGCGTGTTTACACAGGAATTTCAAATCGAATTCTGAGTTGCTCCAGCTCTGGGGAATTGATGGAACTGTTACAGCACAAGATTCAGTCTTTGACGCTCTAAAGCGACATCAAAAGCTGGATCCTGTTTCTCCCCTCCCACCAGCTCTTGTTTACCCGAATTGCCTGTGAAGTGGCTCCTGGGAGCAGGGCTGGAGCTGCTGGGGCTGCCTTTGTGCTAACGAGCCCAGCGCACTGGGATATTTGAACTGCGCTGAGTTTTGGAGCTGAGGATGGAGGTCAAAGCTACAATTTCATCAGTTACATTTTGGAGCCCTTCACTTGATCACGACAATGCCATGTTCATAATACAATTATTGTAATCATATTTCCAGTGGTGCTTGCCTTCAGTGGAAACAGATTGTGTTAGACTCTGCCTGAAGTGGAATGCACATTTCAAAGTCATGCAGAGGTTATGGAACGGGACCTCTCAATTCATCTGCAGACTATAATCAGGACTTGATCACTGCAGAGAGTTTGGAGGCTTTTGTGAACTTAGCAATTCATGCAAAAAAATAGGTATTATGTCAGGAGAGGCATTGTAGTTATCAGGTAATGACCAGCCCAGTGATTGCACAGGTCTTGGGAAGGCTGTGGGCAGAGCTGGGGGCTCTGGGTGATGCTGCTGCTGGTTTGATTTATTCATGCACACAATTTATTTGCTTGGAATCTGTAGCAGGCAGCAGCTCACGTCCCTGCTGCTGCAGCAGAGAGCTCCCAAAATCTCCCTGGCTGCTCAGGTGGTGTATGTCCTGTCTGTCTCCTGCCAAGACAGAGCTCATCCTGCAGTTCCTGTCTGAATTTCTATTTTAGTAAAATTTATTAGTGAAAGCATTAAAAAAAAAAAAATCTACTTTGTGTACTCCTTCTATCTTTGCTTTCTGAAGAACTCTCCTTTTTAGTCTGTGCTATTGTTCATGATCTCCAGTTGGTAACAAATAATCTTCCCCAACAGTCTGCCTGTGCAGGTCCACACCACCAAATCTTATTCCAGCAGGTAGAGCTGATCTGACAATAAAATGCTAGGGAATCAAACCTCACCATGAAAAAACAAAAATAAAAACATCCCAAAAAATCAACTGCCCCAAAATGGCCAACTCCCCCCTCACCCAAAAAACCCCACCCAAAACCAAAACAAAAAAGCCACAAACAAACAAAAAAATAAACAAAAAAGGACCCCAAAACCACAAATAAAAATGACAACAAAAAAACCACCAAAAAATCATTGGACTGTTATAATTCTCAGTTCAGAACTGGGTACATGCTAGAAGTCAAAATCCAAAGTGCTGGGCACAGCTGGCATTCCTGGGATCCAGGAACACACTGCCCACAGTACCCAAGCTCACAAAACAGAAATTTGAAGATATTAGAATTCAGAAGTTCCTAGATATTCAGAAAAGCTAATATCAACACGGATTTGGTTTGTATCAGATATAAGTAGGACTTTTCAAAAGTTTTTTTGCTTTGTTGCCAGTTTTAATTCAAGAGACTGGAAAGAGAGTAGTGTCTAAAGTTGGCAAATATTTCCCATAAGTGCAAAGATTAAAGCAGAAGTGAGTGGTGGTCTGCACTGCAACCTGAACCCCACTTAATAAACCAAAAGATTCACTTACTTGAACAATTAATGAAGGTTAAATATAACCTTGAAAACAATTTCAAAAGTTCCAAGAGCCTCTCAGCTGCACCCCCAGCCCCACTCTCCTTAGATTTTGGAGCAGTGATGAGTGATATTTCTTAGCTGCTTCAGCTATTCCTCAATCTCTTACTGGAGATGCAGGAGGGAATTTTTCTGCAGCTCTCCTGCTTCCCTAATGACTCTCAAGCTGGGGTTTTTCTAGCGTGAACTGAGATGACCATTCTCCCTGGAGCTTATTCAGGTGTCGTTTGTATGAGCCTTCAGTGGTTTTACACAAATGATCACCCCAGGATTTTTAACAAAACCAGCCAAATGGCCTCCTTCCTTTAATACATTATTTAAGCAATAACCTCACTCTAGCCTCAGGCTTCCAATGCAATAATTGGAACCAAACTGCATTTACCCACAGAGAAGCAAGTGCTGTATTTAAATACAATAGCAGTGTGTAAGTAATTCTAATTCAGAGAAGAACTGAAGTGGCTGAAGAAAGCATTAAGGAGATGTTAAGGACTTTTATTGCCATTAAGGTTAGTCAGAAGGTTAGACTGGCTTATATTAGGGTTAATAACATAAACAGAATAATGGTGTGGGAACAACTGTTCACATCAGGAGTTGCAATGCTCACAGTACTGAAAGAGAAAAGGAAGAGAACCACGCTTTGAATGACACTTACTGAAATTTAATCTGGACAAAGCTGCCCAGTCTGGCACAGAAAAAACTTCATTACTATGGACAAACATCATTTTATCACTCAGATTGATGGTGGCTCTCTTCTCTCCCCTCACAGTTGACAATTTTTCCTCCTCATGTAAAATTTTAGGACAACACAGTTTCCAGGGCCTAAGGGGAAAGCTGCGGTTGTATCAACCCTCATGAATGAGTTTCCTACCCTGCACTCACACAGTGTAAAGAGCAACAAAAAGTTAGATGTAGAGAAACAGGGAACCTGCTCAAAGGTACAAGTCCTATTTCACCATTTGGTTGTGTTTTCTACAACAAGGTACCGTGCCAGGTGAAGCAGGCACCCCTGGGTGCTCACACAAAGCACTTGTCCAGGATGGAAAAGAAATCCTGAGTGGCCCCAGCAGCAGAAACAAGAGCTCACCTGGCTGGCCTAGAGTCTGTCTGGCAGTTTCTGGCTGAGCCACACCATGGCTATTTCCTGATTTCAGCCATTGCTACAGCCTTCCCAAAGACAGCAGCTGTTTTAATCTATTTTAGCTATTCAAAGTTAACAACCCCCTTTTAAAAACAGCAACTGATTTGTATTAAGCTCAAGTCTTTTGAATCCCTTTAGCGAGACATCTAAACCACCTTTTTCCTAATGAAGACAAGATCTGTGGATCTGGTTCCAAGCACAGCAATCTCTCCAGCTTGACTAAGGACAGTAGGCTCCAAACACAAATAAAGGACACCAGAGGTGTTTCTCGTTAGGAGGAGGCTCTGCAGCCAGCTTCCTTGCCTTGCTAATTGGAAGCAGGGCGCTGCCTTCCCCAGGCACAGGGCAGAAGGTGCTCCAGGCTGGCTGGGATGAGCATTCACAAGCAAAGCCACAAGCAGCAGTGAGAAAAAGATACGAAGTTGCAGGGAAAATGGGCCCTCAAGAACTTTAGAAAGAGAGCAAAACAGTGAGCAGTCAGTAAAAATAATGCTGGAAGCAAACACTGAGGGTGACTTTGTGGTCTCCCTCCCTGCTCTGCTCCTCGCAGCATTAGCAAGGACTTTGCTAGAAAGTGGCTCCCAAGTGCTTTTTGCATGCCACATTAATTTTAATCAAACTTTCTTTTACTCTGCTGAAGCCTGGAAAGCTGTCTGGGGCTGGATTGTCCCTGGCAGGATGGAAAATACTTCCTGTAAGAACTGAAGTGCATCCATCATCTGTGGGGATGCTCTGGAGAGAGGGCAGAGGCTCACACAGGGATAGTCTCAGCAGCACAGAATTGGGAGCTTGCTTTAAGTGAGTTCTTCCAATCATCCTGTTCTTGATGGGTGTTTAACCTTATTTCTCCTTGAACAGTACACTCTGTCCTTACTATTGCTTTACATACACCCGTTCTGAAATGCTTCTTAAGAAGCAGGAGTTGATGGGAATATTACAGAGAAGCACACACACACAAAAAAAAATCAATGTACCAATCTGTTTTATTTGCATGGATAGACATTTTTTTATTTTGTAGAGGTAATTGTCAAGATTATTTTATTTTATTCCTGTTACCTCTTTGATAAAAACCCAGCCTATATGGAAAATGTGTGTGGGGTCTTCCTCCTATTTGTTTTTGGTGGCCAACCTTTTTACTTTTAGGAGGGTTAGGGAAATAATGATTGAACCCTCTTTGGGTAACAGCCAGAGGTTGTTTTCCTTAAGCTGCTGCAGATTGTTCCAAGGCAAGGCTGAAGCTCTAGGCTTTCACATGGCATTTGGAATGGAGGTGGTGACTCAGAGGCAGCAGGCACAGGAAGGCTGCTCCAGGTGGCAGAGGCAGCAGGGTCAGAGGGAAGGCCACTTGTGGCTGAGCAGGGGAGAGCAAAGAGGGGAGGTTGTTTAGCAAGGCTGCAGCTCTCCCACGAAATCCAGGGGAGAGGCCTGAAAACAAGCAGGGCAGTTTGGGATCCAGGGGATAATGGAGCTGTTTGAAGCTGGGGGCTCTGATGCTGTGCTTTTTATCCAGGAGGGAAAATCCTGCCTGCTGGAACTGCAGAGCAGCAGCTGATGCTCAGTGCCTTGGCTTTCAGCACACAGAGCAAAAAACCCAGAAACCCAAGGAAAAACAGCACAGATTTGGATGGAGGCTCAAAACCTGCACTGACAGCAAGGAGAAGGACAATGAGGGGAGCTGTGGAGAAAGGAAAATGGGAGAAGATCTCACCCCTTCCCAAGGGAAGACAGCACTGCTGTGGCCAGACCAAAGCCCAGCTGAATGGGCAGTGTACATATTTATGTGCTTAGGTCTCTGAAGGGCCACACCTGCAGACATTGCTGGAAATGATGCATTTCACACCTTGGGGTTCTTGTGTGGCCCCCACAGAGCTGACAAACCTTCAATAAAAGCAATGGAATTTGGGTTGTTTATTTTTTTTTTAATACATGACATTGAAGGCCATGAAATAATATCAAGGTACTCAAATGTTTACAAGTATGGGAAAACCAAAAGCATTTTTCAGCTTGAAGGAACATTCTGAGAGTGTTTTATTGGACATCATCAGAAATATCATATGAAACAAGCAGATACCCCAGGAATTTCAGGCATTCCACTAGACTACATAACCAACACTAGTAGGATTAATTGATGTTTTAGGGATACATAAAAAAATTCAATTTTGTAATTATCTTCCCTTGAGTGACATTTAAGGTGCACTTTACCTGCATCTGCCTCAGCCTACAACCAGGGAGGGAAATTCAGTGTTTTTGTTATTCAACAGGATTAGCAGCCTAGATTCAGGTTAAAGTGATACAGAAGGGCCTTAACTAGCTCTAAATGACTTAATTCCCTGAAAACAGTATTTTTTAATGTGCTGCTAATTAAAATATTTAAGAGCTCACTGTAACAACATTTTGAAAACAAACCAGAAGAACCAATGTAAACAAAATATCATTTTACAAACCAAACGGAATCACTTAAAATCCAATGTAATTCTATGTTCCAATAAAAATAAATATATCTATACAGGTGTCAAGTTAAGATTGTCAAGCACACTCCCAAGATACCATCTAAGAATGAACTAAAAGTCAAAATTAACCCCTCCTGTACTTGTTCTTGCTTTTTGGGAGAGGCAATAGAATTTCCTGCTTAGCACCCACCTGTGAAGCCCCTGGCAGTGCCCAGAACATTCCAAATGGAGGAGCAGGAGCCTCCAAGGAAGATTCTGGTGGAAGTTCACCACAAGCCTCTCTGCAGGACTGCAGTGCACTGTTACCCACATCCTGTGTTTTCAGGCTTTTACTCAACATTCTTAAAAGCTGCAGATTTTCTTCATAGTATTTCTCTTATATTTTGGTAGTAATCTGAGTATGGCAAATACAGATTTAAGGAATATGAGACATGACAGTGCTCAGCAGCTTGGTTCTCTTAAAAATTAGCTTTTTTTGGCAAAAGATTATTCTAGCTCTTCCCCACTACATTGCACTGACACAAAATTACATGATGATGAAATGCTTTATTGGTTACAGATTTTTGTCTCATAAATTCAAACTTATTTTTCCACATTCATTAGTTTCCTTGTCCTGAGAATATTTCAGGTGCTGCTTAACTGTGGTGTGGGCAGCATGACAGCAAAACATTGAGAAATGATCATTCAAGGCCAGCTGCAAGAAACAAACCTTGTGCCTCTGAACAGGCTGATCCCTCCACCTGGAAACTGTTTGTCTACAGAACCTGGGATTTCAGACCTGTGTCTCCTCTTGCATTCAGCTCCTTCAGCAGAGCTAACTGACTAACTGCAGGAGAAAAAGGAGTGATAGCAGCTTTTTTCCTTTCAATTTAGTGGTGTTTCCATGTAATTTCTGAGTCTTCAGTTTCTGGGTTAGAAGACACCAGGGGCCCTTGGCCATGGTTTGGTGGGGCACAGCTCCGTGCATCCCTTCCAATGTCACTCCCTGTGCCCATTTCAGATGAACCTTTCCCTGGTATTCTCTGGGCTGGACGTGGTGTTGCTCTGGAAATACTTCCATCCATAAAAAGTGATTACAAGCCTGCACAGTGTTATCTCTTAGAATAACATCTTACACTTATCCAGTGCAAAAAAATGTTCCACATCCAGATGGCAGACAAGTGGGAACATCAGGTTGTAGCTGTAATGCTTCACTTTAGCCACTCTGTGCACAAGCCAGCATCAGGCTACTCACATTGTAGCTAAGCAAGGATTTATTTTGGTTCCAAGTTTAAAAAATCTACATGGGATAGGTGCTGTTTCACAGCTGAAAAGATAATATTACATCAGAAGTCTATTTTGGCCATTAATAGAATACAGCTGGTAACTTCAGGACAGGAAAAAAAAGTTGTCTTTTCTAAATAATCAGGTCAGCAGGTTCCCCACCCTTCAGGATGTTGGCAGGGACCAGTGCTAGTACAGAAGACAGGAATATTTCCTAGGTGATCTAATAAAACCAGAAAAACCTCATATCAGCCAAATGGGGATATTGCTGATAAGCTGTTGCCATAAGCTGTGGGCTCTTTCAAATGTCTCATCTTCCAGAGGCCAGGTTCTCATCTGTCAGCTCTCAAAAGCCAAAATACCTTGGCTACATAGTCCTTAATGTGGTTAAATTCAGCATTATGAAGTTCATTAAATGTGAGAAATTTAAGGTGACAAAGGAGGAGATTCTGCAGTTCCAGTTACTTGCCTCTTCTCCAGTTCTTAGCTATTATCTTTGTTGATGGAAGGGCCCAGACAGGCACTCCCTCTTCCCCTGAAGGCTGCAGGAAGCATCTCCCAGGGCACTGGGGAGGAGGACTCATCATGAACCTCTTCTTCTCTGGGCTTGCTGAGGGACACTGGGGTGAAAGAACAAGAGGGAAGGCACAGCCTGAATTCCTCCTTGTGTTTTTCTCCCCTCTACTGGGAGGTAGAAAGCAGAGATATCAGGGATGCTGCCAGGGTAAGGCTGTGCAGTCATCTTCCCCTTCCCCACCCAAACCAGCTCCTCAAGGCTTTTGCAGCAGGAAATTGGCCCCAAGTTTCCCTTGCAGGCACTGGCAATTCTCACACGGGTACAAGATCCTCCTCAGATCAAAGGGTCAGCAAGAAAAAATAATAGATTACCTTCATGAAAGGGTCTTGAAGAGCTTCTCAAAAGAAAATGAAACCCAAATATTATTTCATGTTCCTAGTGCAGAAATAAGTGCTGCAGTCACTGGATGCCAGCTCTTAACCAGCTGGGCAGGCAGCCAGAGGGCCAAGAGGGTGTCACATTTAGGAATTCAGGCCAGGCAGGCAGGAAGCACCAAGAGGAAACACCAGCAGCAGCTGTAGAAGCAAAGGAATGGGCAGAGGCTCTAAGACAAATAATAACAGGCAGAGCAGCAGCAGTAGCAGATGTCAGACTGTGCCTTTCTGGAGGGGGATGGGATGGCACTTGTGAAGAAAAAGGATTTTTTTTTTAACTACTTTGCATTAATTATCTGAAAAGGGATTCTCCCCCAAAATCTTTGAAATGTTGTTATTTTGGGTTAGTTTGTGAGGAGCGACGCAAGTGAGCACCCCCTCAAGTTGTGCAGTGCCCAGGACAGGCACTGCTGCTGATCATGGTTCCCTTCATGGCTTGGAATTCTCCCAATCTCCTGTGATTAAAGATGATTCTGGAAATCATTTTGATAAAGGAATCCCTTCTTTCTAGAGTGGTTTTGCGGTAAGGTTTTCTGGACTTTGTTAGGAACTGTCAGGGAGAAGGAGGAATTCCTTCTCTTTCAGAGGATGCTACAATGCTGCTTTTGTCAGGACTGTGATTTATAGGGAGGCTGATACATTTAAAACCTTTTGATCACATCCATCACTTGATTAATTGGCTCGGAAGGGAGAAGCAGCTCTTGCATCACGACAACTGGGACTCTTCTGGAATGGCCATTCTGGGGAATATCTGCACAGAGTGCTCCTTATCCTGTGGGGCCTCTCCTCCCCTCCCTGTGGTGTTGCAGGGAGCTCCTGCTGCACAGAAAACAGAGCTCCCAAAAAGCTGGTTATTTCTGTAACACACACCACAAGAGCAAAGAGTGCAGGTGCTTGGGCAATAACAAATTAAAAAACCAAACAAAACCCAAAAAAACTCCAGACTCTGTGTGGTGGTGATGTCTGTCACAGTGTTCTGCCACTCCTAAGGAATGTGTCCCCTTCCACACAACGTCAGGCACTCTGCAGAGAGGATTTCACACTGAGTCAGCCACTTCTCTCAGGCTACATTCAACAGGTTGTAGATGAGAGAAGAACTAACCAATCTTGCTCCTCAAGCACCATCTGCCAGATTTTACCTTTTTCTGACCCAGAGATGGGGCAACTGAGAGGCATTTTAAACACTTCTATTCCATTTTCAGTCTCATGAGAAGGGTGAGACAATACAGATGCTATAATTCATGCCATCACAATCAGAAGCCAACTATCTCCTAATTTCAATATATTATAAGCATTTCTTGGCATATCAGCTTTAGCCACACCATATTGCAAATGCCGTAAAACCAATCATCTAAAATTACCCCTCACAGGTCCTACTACAATACATCTTTCATAGTTCTATTTCTCCACAGTATCTAGTCTTATTTGCCAGGCCATCCATCCTTTGAAACTTGTCTCTAGTTCCATTTCTCTCTCAACAACATCTGTCCTATTCCACGGCATTTCTAAATCAGCACTTCTTACCTCAAAGTTTACATACAGATACACACAACGTGAGCCTGCTGTTAAGCTTTGAGAACTTTCTACAAATCTATTTCCCACAACCATCCAAAGGAGAGGAGCCACCTGCCCAGATTGAAACCAGCAGAACACCAGTTGAGCCAGGAGCTGGGGAAGGTCCCTGCAGAGCCTTAGGAAATAAATGTGAAGAGAAAAATCTAAAGCCAAGGGAGGTACATCAATCTCTGTTTCACTCAGGAGAAGTGTCTGTACAAAGCAAGGCAGCACAGGCCACAGCTCAAACAGAGCAATGAATTCAACCAAGGGAAGCAAATCCCTTTTCTCTGGGGAGCAAATCACCCCAAATAGGACAAACCCAAGGCTGAACCACAGGGGCTCAGGGGCTGCTCACTGGCACTGCTGGGACACAGTCAGACACAGCCACCAGCCTGCACATGGGGTGGCTCAGCTGATCTTCTCTCAAGAAAATAAGTTCCTAACAAAGTATTACATCTCAGAAGTTTTTAATAAAAAGTTTGTGTTCAAATTGTCTGTTCATATCAAGATCACCTTCAATATAATCTTCAAGGAGCAACCTCTTGACATGAAAATCAGTAATTTTGTTTCGCATAAGATCGTTGTGTTGGGCTTTTGAGAAATCCATTTCAAGCTTTTATTTTCCTAAATAAAAATAAAATTTAAAAAAATCAATGTCTAACCAATATGATTTTCTCACGCAGTTTTTCAGGACCCATGTTGAACATAATTTCAAAAGTCTAGTCACATTTCCAATTTTTCTTGTAAATAATACTGTAATAAAACCCCCAAACATCTCTTCCCCCAAAAAATTCACAAAGCACTTGGTCAGAATATACACAAGAGCAGAAACAATTCTTTAGTTGTTCCTGGATCAAAATGTTCCTAACAGGAACACTTTACACCCATACCATGCTTGTAGGAGGACAGCATCCATCACAGCAGTGTTCTAACTGCACAGTTAATTCTTGTTAAAAGAAAATTAAAATCACAAGGTAAACCAGAAAATCTTGTATGTGAAGAGCACAGGAAAATTTAAGTGCATCATGTCAAGGGGACAGAAAATGCACATTTATCAAAATAACCTAGAGCAAGACCAAGGAGGTTGGAATGGCTAAAGGGCTGCCAGAATGTTAGAAAAACTGATTTGCTCTGAAAAGACAAACACAGATATAGGCACCCTACTTATATACATCACTTATATTCCCAGGGAGCTCATGATAAATTTTTCTCTCTCTGAGCTTTAAGTTCAAATGGGATAAAAAATACAGTAGGTGTTCAAATTCATAAATAAATCATTATCACTTCCTGATAAGTGGGGTAGGAGTCCTTGGCCACAGGAAACCTGGAATTCCACAAGAATCTGCACTGGAGCTTGGGGTGTCCATTGTGTTCATGTGTGTCTTAGAGCAGTGGAGAGTGAGATGAGGTTTCCTCATGATATGCAGTTTTAAGTGAAGGGAAAACTAAGGTCAGCCATGGAGAAATTCATGACAATATTATCATCTGTCATAAAATGGCATATGAAACTCAAGTATTTATAAGAGTGAAGAGATCTGCAAAGTAAAAAAAAGTCCTGATTTTATCAATGCAGTGAGGCCATCACTAAGCAATAGCAACACTTTGAAAGAATGGGTTCCATAAAAGCTGCCAGCTCAGGGACACAATGGAATTTTATGAAGAGTAAGAAATTTACCTGAAAACCTTCCCGTGTTGCTGTGTACACCCATGGCTCTGTTATGTCCTGAATAGAATGCGTGGCTTGGGCCCATCTCAGACAGGACAGCCTGGAGCAGGCACAGTCAGGGCACAGAGAGCAATCCAACGCACAGAACATCTTTCACAAACTAATTCACAAAATAGACCTGGACTTTAAGGCAGAACAAAAGACTTCATTGGGCAGAGCACAACATGGAGCAAATAAAACTGAGCAGCACAGAGATGATGGAAAAGGTGTGAATCAGGATCCTTGTGCCAATGCTTCCTCGAGCCCCTGTCAGTCTCTTTGTCCAGCTACTCCTGGTTTTGGACTAGGATGGCTAAGAATTCTAAATTCAGTTTTCTCCTTCCTTATTCCACTTGATTTTAACATCTCTGCACACATCACTGGCTGCAGCACACCCAGCCTGCACACCCAGCCTAAGCTGCCGCCTCTTTATCATTTCTGATCACCTTGTCCAACCAAATGTTTGCCCTTCCTCAGAAACTGTGCTGTAATCTCTGCCTTGTGCTCCAGCACAGCTCACAACCTTTCTGAGCTCAGCACTAGTTAACTCCTCTGTGCTGCCTGGCTGCAGAAAATTCCCTGTCTGCTCCTAAAGCTCTCCTGATGGGCAGGATGTCTCTGAGGGTGAAGTGACCCAGAGCTGGGTGTAACCTGCACCCACGCCTGCAGTCAGCCTGTGCAGGGTAACCAGCCTTCCTCCAGGAACGCAGACACTCTGAGAGGTGAGGAGCTCTGGAATCTGCTGATATCCATGTGCCTGGCAGATGCCTGCCCAGCCGCCTGCAGTGCCAGCTCTGTGTGCCTGGGCTGGTGCAGGGGATGCTCCCTGTGCCTCCTGTGCAGTGCTGAGCTCTTTCCCCCTGGCAGGGAGCTCCAGCCCTGCTCTCCCTGCCTGCAGCCCTGGCCTGTGAATCATCTGTCAGCAGGAGCATCCTGCAGGGGCAGGGACAGGGGAGCCAGGGCCATGGGCTCAGGGTCAGGGTCTGCGCGGGCTGTGATCTTCTGCTGGCTCAGGAGGACAAAAGGACAACTGCTCCTCACACAGCCTGGGCCCATTCCAGACCCGCTCTCAGGACACACCAGCAGCTCCCACCAGCTTTTCTGAAAGGCTGAGCAGCCTCAGATGGGAGAGATAGCGAGCAGCCCACTGCAGGCAAGGTTTTCACTGATGTCAACCATTTCCTCTCCTCCACACACACCAGACTGATGCATTCAGCTGAGACAGACAGGGCCAGCAAACATCTGGCTGACACGAGAATCAGCAGCTCCCAGCCCACAGCTTTGTGTTTGTGCTTTTGTTATGTGATTTGAAATACAGAAACATGTCAGTGCAGCAGATGATTTTGGTGCTTTCAGCCCATTTCTGAACATCAGATGTGACTCACTGTATGGAGGCCCTTTGTCAGATATGTGACAGTGGCCTGTCCTTGCAGCATTCTGTGAGTCTGTTTAACTTAATGTGCTCTTAGCCTTTTGTAGCACTCCACGAGGACACAAGAGCCAGGGAATTTGGTTGTTGGCTGCATGTCAAAGAAGCATAAAAACTCCAAGTTCTTAAATGAGACGGTTGATACTTACTGACAGAAAGCCTTCACTGAAGCAGTGATATAAATTTAATGCCCTTTTATTGTTTGTTGAATATTTATACTGAAATAGCTGCAAGAAAAGAATAAGTTCTGAGAAACTATTTAAAATCACAGGGTACATTTTGGTATCTAAAATTACCTACAATTTAAAATTAAATTTACTAAAAGTAAAGATGGAAGTACGGTGCGCACTGTAGGATTTTTACTTCTTATACATCTTGCTTCAAATGTGACAAAAGAAGTGCTTCAGTTATTTCCTTGAAGCATAAAATTACAAATCTGAGCATTTGTTATATCACCTTCTATACAGCTTGATCTCCTGAGATCCCATGATGTAAACCAGGTGAATCTGGTGCCTTTCAAACACTTTTTTCACTGTTAGTCTGCATGGATTTGCATTTATTAGCACGGAGCCACTTTATTTCTGTCTTGCCCATTTATCTAGCTTGGATAGCCACGTGTGTTAGAGGTTGTATTTTCTGATTTGCCATGTTCTATCATACAGCCAAACTCCAAATGTGATCTTTTAATAAAACTTAATGAATACAGATTTGCTGACTGCTTGTGCTACCTCATACACAGAATCAAATTCCTCCCTAGATAAAGTAAATGACACTGCTGTTAACGGTACAGACTTCTTCAGAAAGGAAGAAGTCAAGTTAGTGTTGATAATTAATCTCATAATTATTGAAGCATATCAATATTACTGACAGACTGCTAAGTCAGAGATTCACATCAATTTAATGGCACTCGAGGACATTAATTTGAAATTTACCTAAATCTTCTATAAATTAAGTTTTCCTGGACATCCTACTTGTCTCCAATCTTGCAAGAGCTGATGTAGGTGTACTTTTTATAGCCATATAATCCCACCAGGGCTCTAAATTGCCCAATTTATGTATTATGCATTGTCCAGTTTTGGCTGGTACGTAACAAAGGCAGAACTAAAGCAAATATTTTGCGTAGCACGGTGGTTTCAGTGTAACTAATTTACTATGCTGATGGAGTCTCAAAGGAAGTACAATGAGGTTCATGTCTTAGAGCTTTTTTTTCCTCTCCCACAAGATTTTTGCACTTGTGATGGTTTAAACTCAAATATGACTCAATAAACTCAATATTTTAATGGAACACATTCAATCTTGCATTTATTCTGGAAAATAGAGTAAATGAAATACACAAAACTCCACCACTCCCTTTTTCACTGGCAGCTTGTGAAGCGCCTGACACACATAAAGAAATCCAGGTAACTCTGCTGAAGAAGGAGTTCAGTTTCCTACAGAATTATGAAGCAGTTCCAGCACAATCCATCAGGTACATCCCACATATCAGACCTGGAAGAGCCTCAGCTTTCTGAATTTGGACAGGCTAAGTCAAGCCCACATTTAAAGCATCTCATCTATAAATTGCAAGCAAACATTTCCTTCCCTTTGAGGGGCACACAATGCCTCTTTTAAGGCACATGAAGCTAATAGCTAATTTGGAGTAGATGACAGGCAGTTAGAAGAAACAAGAACACAGTACAGAACCTTCTGGTCCTCGACCATACACCTGTTAATGACTCAGTCACTGAAGAAAACAAAAAATTAAGTGTTCTGTTTCCCAGATAATCCCTTCTCTCTCTCCACTCAAGAGAGGAAACTGATCATTCTGGCACTGCTGTGGATGAAACACTCCCAGTACTCCACGTTTTTTAGAGAATTACCTCACAAAGCATAATCTGAGTATAAAGCTTCCCTTTTATAGTGACTGTCATGACTTGCAACTGCCAAAACAACCTTATTCTCAAGAGCTAACAGCACAGACTTGGATTTTTTTAAAAATAGCATTCATAAGGAAAGGAGAGGAAGGAGGGGGAAAGGCATTGCTCTCCCTTTAAGAAGCAGTTTGAGCCCAGGTGGCTGGAGGGAAGCTTGGAGCACAGCTGTGCTCCCAGAGAGAGGGATGGGCTGTGGGCAAGAGCAGCCTGAGCTCCCATGCAGGCCAGTGCTGAGTTTTTATCTGGCATCACCTTGGTGAGATGAAAGCTGCAGGCTGATAATGCTCCTGTCTCTGCCTGTGGGATTAACAACATGAAATACTTTCAGCTGTGCTTTGCAGCAGCAGCAAATCACCCTGTTTAGGAGGTGGTGCCTACAGGGGACGGCAGTGGTGAGAGGAGATGAAGGCAGCGCCTCGGTGCAGGTACCCTGGGGAGCTCAGTGTGAAATGCAGGTGTCACTGCAGAGTCTGCACAGGCCTGGCAGCTGCACTGCAGCTCAGGAGCTTTTTTTTCTCCTGACAAATACCAAGAGCTACCAAAAGGCTTTCCTGGTTCTTTCTTCCAGAGGATTTCTGAGATGAGAACTTGTTTCAAGGCAATGACGCTATTAGAGATACCCTGAGTGACTTTTGTAATTTTTTTTACCCTCCATTTCCTGTACAGTATGCAATTACTAGGAGGGTGGAAACTCCTGAACTCCCTGGGAGAGTTTGCTATGTCTCTCATTTCAGCTTAATAAAATATAATCTGCATTGCAGCATCTGCAATTCAGAGCTGTTCCTTATCCAGCTGTTCTAACTCAGGTTATTCACAGGATGATAAAGAAAAAAGATTTGCTGGAGGGATGCTGGATTTGTTTGATATGAATAGCACAGCTAAGTCTTTTATTTTACTATTTTAGAAAATGTCCCCTTGTTAAAGGAGTTCAATAAGAAGGATTTGCCACTATTGTGCTGATTCAGTTATTTTTTTTCAGACTGTCTGCATTTTTACATGAATTATGACTTTTCATTGACACAGTCTGTGTGTTCATTATCTTTCCAGGCTATCTCAGGACTTTCATGTTCCTGGAAAGAGCCTGTCTTCTGGAGCAGCACAACCACCAGGCAGGGCACTCATCAGGAGAGCTTAAAAGCAGGAAGCAAAGAGAGACAATGTGCTCCTCCTCTTGCCTGGACTGAACCCATTTTCCTCCTAAAAAGAGAGATATATGTTGTTCATATAGGCTGAACAACAAAATCATGAGAGCTGTCTAGGTAATTAACAGGTTCACTTAATTAGACCCTTTAGCATGAGAGAAAGGGCAAAAGCAAGGACACAAAAGGAGGGGAATCAGAGAAAGCTGGAACAGAGTGATTGCTCAGCTAGAGTTTTTTCTTTTGCCAGTTACCTCCCCCAAATCACTTGCTGTTGATTACTGACATGAAGGAGGCTGATCTGGCCCTGCATAGAGACACTCCAAGATTAGTCCATTGAGAAGAGCTGAAGTTCAACTGCAAGACTTCTTAAATGATAAATTCCAGCTCCCTATCAGATAGCTCAAACCAGGCCTGAACAGACACTTCATCCCTTTGTTTTTTTTTTGGAGTGAAACACTAAGGTCTATTTCTTTTTGGCTAATAGATAGCCCCACAAAAGGGAAGGGAAACCTTATTGATTCCCTCTGAATTTAGAATTTATACAGCGAAACTTCTCTTAATTCTCATCCTTAAAAGAAAAATTCACTTAAGATCCTAAAAAACATGAAAAAAAAAAACAAAAAAAAACCAACTAGAACTGAGGCACTAAATACAACATAACAGATTTCCACAGGGATATATTTGACCAAGGAGATTTTCCTGGAACTTATTCTAATAAGTGCAGAACCAAACTCTGAAACTCTGAATAATTCAGTGAAAATGACTAATCAAATCTTGCCTCTGTTCAATATTTGCTTTTAAAAAGTGCTTAGGTAAGCTGCATATATTTACTTTGCCTACAATAAAGAGAAGTAAATTAATTAATATTCATCTGGCATACAATATATTTTCAGGAAAAAATACATGTTGGTATAGGAGATGTATTTGCATGTCTGAAATGAGGTGAAAATCAGCTCCTAGGAAACAGTTACTTCATTGCTGCTTTTGTCTAAACCAGATTTAACGCTGGAATAACACACTGATTAAACGTACGCATTTTCGAGTTTTCTTTATATTATTTGCTTACATCTTGAGCCTTCTCCACTCCCCAGATTTCACAGCTGCACAGTCAATACGCTCCTGCAGCATGCCACAGCGAGCTCTGTTTTCCTGCTGCTTCAGACTGACCCAAGCCCGTGGGTCCCCGAGAAGCCTCTGCGCTCAGGAAACGTCTCTCAAGCGCACAGGGTAAAACAAAGGTCTCAGGCAGCAGAGAAATGGCTCTGGAGCTGCAGACAGGGACTCCTTTCTTTATTTCCTGCTGCACACTTCCTAAAGGCATTTGCTGACAAGGAATTTGCAAATCTCGTCTTGTTCAGGGCCGCAATGCTGCTCGGTGTGGCTGAGATATAATCACGGCGTACCTGTCCAAGAGCAGCCGGGCAGCTCCAGGCTTGGAGCTGAGTCCCTGATCCCCAGGCCGGTCTGCAGGGACCTTCCCCAGAGCCGGGCAGCTCCAGGCTTGGGGCTGGGTCCCCTGTCCCCTGTGAGTCCCCTGTCCCTCAGGCTGATCTTCAGTGTCCTTCCCCAGAGCCGGGCAGCTCCAGGTGTGGGGCTGGGTCCCCTGTCCCCCGTGAGTCCCCTGATCCCCAGGCCGGTCTGCAGGGACCTTCCCCAGAGCCGGGCAGCTCCTGGGCGTGGAGGTGACAGTCCCCTGATCCCCTCAGGCCAACATGCAGAGTGTCCTTCCCCAGAGCCGGGCAGCTCCAGGCCTGGAGCTGAGTCCCCTGATCCCCAGGCCGACTGGCAGTGTCCTTCCCCAGAGCCCGGCAGCTCCAGGCGTGGGGCTGGGTCCCCTGTCCCCCGTGAGTCCCCTGTCCCTCATGCCGGTCTGCAGTGACCTTCCCCAGAGCTGGGCAGCTCCTGGGTGTGGAGGGGAGAGTCCCCTGATCCCCTCAGGCCGATCTGCAGTGACCTTCCCCTGAGCCAGGCAGCTCCAGGCCTGGAGATGAGTCCCCTGATCCCCTCAGGCTGATCTTCAGTGTCATTCCCCAGAGCCCAGCAGCTCCAAGTGTGGGGCTGAGTCCCCTGTCCTTCAGGCCGGTCTGCAGTGACCTTCCCCAAAGCCTGGCAGCTCCTGGGTGTGGAGGTGAGAGTCCCCTGATCCCCTCAGGCCGACCTGCAGAGTGTCCTTCCCCAGAGTCGGGCAGCTCCAGGCCTGGAGCCGAGAGGGCCCTGATCCCCTCAGGCTGATCTTCAGTGTCCTTCCCCAGAGCCCGGCAGCTCCAGGCTTGGAGCTGAGTCTCCTGTCCCTCAGGCTGACATGCAGTGTCCTTCCCCAGGGCCCGGCAGCTCCGGGCTGGGAGCCAAGAGGCCCCTGATCCCCAGGCCGATCCAATGTCCCCTGTCCCCCATGAGTCCCCTGTCCCTCAGGCTGATCTGCAGTGACCTTCACCAGAGCCCGGCACTCCAGGCTTGGAGCTCAGAGTCCCCTGTCCCTCAGGCCAATCTGCAGTGACCTTCCCCAGAGCCGGGCAGCTCCAGGCCGGGCTGGGTCCCCTGTTCCCCATGCGATCGAGTATTGGAGTTTCCTGCAGTGTCCTTCCCCAGAGCCCGGCAGCTCCAGGCCTGGAGGTCAGGGTCCCCTGTCCCCCAGTCCAATCCAATGTCCCCTGTCCCCTGTGAGTCCCCTGTCCCCCATGCCGATCGAGTACTGGAGTTTCCTGCAGTGTCCTTCCCCAGAGCCCGGCAGCTCCTGGGTGTGGAGGTGAGAGTCCCCTGTCACCCAGGCCGATGGGATGTCGCAGTTTCCCTGCAATGACCTTCCCCAGAGCCCAGCAGCTCCAGGAGTGGGGTTGGGTCCCCTGTCCCCCGTGAGTCCCCTCTCCCCCAGGCCGATGGGATGTCGGGGTTTCCGTGCAGTGTCCTTCCCCAGAGCCCGGCAGCTCCAGGTCTGGAGCTCAGAGTCCCCTCTTCCCCATGCCGATCGAGTATCGGAGTTTCCTGCAGTGACCTTCCCCAGAGCCCGGCAGATGCTGCCGCCCCCTCCTCCCGAAGGCTGTCCCGGAGAGAACGCGCAGTTCCAGGGTGACTCATTCCCACACACATCCTCACTCACCCCAGGAGCTCCCTTGAAGGCAGGACCACAGCAGAGGATCTGTTCTCTCCTCCGGGATGGTCAGGCAGATCAGGACAGGCACGGGGATCCTCCCCGGGTGAAGGACAGAGCCCAGCAGGGACAGTTCTGGGGTGCTGCTCCTCCACAGCACCCCTTATTCAAAGCTTTCACAAGTGTTCATTAATTTCTACGCACAGAACCAGTGCAAAGATCTACAGCCCCTGCTCCCCAGCATGGCTGACATTGGCTATTTTGCTTATTTACATTAAAATTCGTTTTAAAAACACCAAAATTCCATATACCTCCCCTAGTTCATTGTCTTTGAGGACACAGGCGAGTGCAGAGAACACTTAGGCTCCCCAGCTGAGGAGATTTACCACCAAAATGATAACCTAGATTTTAACACAGCTTTAAGTGATTTGGAAATTTGAGGCTTTACTTCCCATGCTTCAGTTTACTGAGAAGTGCAATACAGTCCTGCTTCTCAGGGATAAAATGCAAACCCACAGAATGTGAAAGCAGCTGAGGAAACAGCCAGCAAGCCCTGAAACCCCTGTGCTCCTAAAGCTGGTCAGGAAACATCACAAAGGAGGGAAGCTCCAAGAGCAAGGAAGAAAAGGGCAGCAGATGGAATGGTGGCAAGGCTGGTGAAAGAGAATTCCAGGTGTCTGGACAGGAGCTGTTCTGAGCAGAGACCACCACCATCCTTTGGGGAGAGAGGTTCAGGGTGTCCAGGGCAAGGATTGAGGCAGCAGAGCCGGGGTGAGTCCCAGGGCTGGCACTGTAAAACAGCCAACATATCAAGCAGATTCATACTTGTTTGGGGGGCTTAATTCCCTGCAAAAATGAGTGATAAAATGCAAGAGCACATTTTAATCAACTGCTGAAAAATGCATATGAAATTTCCAGGAGGATCTTTGCATGGAGGATGGTGTGAGAGCCTCACTGGTCTGCTCAGGAGAGGGAAGTGCAGGACATCCAGCCTTGCAAGCAGGCAGGTCTTAAAGGGTGGTTTTATAGGAGTCACAAAAGAACAGCTAATATTGGTGGAAGTTATCAGATAAATCTAAAACAAAGCAGAAAATGTCAGAGAAAAAGTGATTTGCTAAGAATTTCGCTCTTGCCAACATCCGGAGTGGTGGAAGATCCGCAGTCACTCACAAGAAGTCAGGCCTAAAAATATTCCCTTCTCAAAGTAAACCTGCCATGCCAGTGCTGACAGTGCAGGCTCCTGGCCCCCCACCTTTGCATGTACAGCCAGAGGTGCAAGAGATTTTTCTGTGCCTGGTTGTTATTCAGACAGCTGGATACAGTGTTTTGAAGGCACGTGAAAAATAAAATAGCAATCATTTTCTAAGCCCAGAAGTGTTAATTTCCCAATAAGCTTGTTTGATTAACTAAGCAAACCCAGAGGACAGGCTGACTTTGTCTTGTTTCTCTTCCCCCAAGCGCATTTTTACAGAACTCCAGTGGAGTTCTAACCAAAACAATGTGCTGATAGGAGAAGCTGTCTGCATTCCTCTTTTGCAATTCACCTTACACTCTCCATGCTGCTCGAAGATAAGCTCTTCTAGATGCCAAAAAACTCCAGCAAGAGGTGAAGGCTCCTCTGCAGCGGGTAGAATACCACACAAGTTATTCACTGCATTTTTGCCTGTGGATCCCCACCCTTAGTGAAATCCCTGCAGTCATTCCTCTTCCAAGTGACCCCAGCAATATCCAGGGGTGGGAAGAGCCTATTTCAAACGTGACTATTAGCTAATCAACATTAGGAACTGCTTTAACTTTATATTCACACTCACCCCTCTGGATGGAAAGCAGGACCCTATTTAACTTGGCACCTGCTCCTTTTTGCCTGCAGGAAGCAATACCCACGGGGCTGGACTCATTTCCAGGGAAGGACCTTCATATCCTGGGATTTTTTTGAGTGGGCAAGGGAGAGGGAGGAACAATGCTTGTATTTGTATTATTTCAGCTTTGCTCTAGAGAGGCGCCCCCCATAAATAAAATATTTATATATTTTATGTATTTATATTTTATATATTTTATTTCTATTAAAATATAAATAAAATAAAAATATTTTAAGTAGAGTAGAAGAGGAATGGTCTTTCCTGCACACATTTACACACACATACACCTCTCAAAGAAACATAGAGATGCACTGAAATCTGCACTTCCAAATAGGTGCAAAAATGCAACAAATGCTGTGAACACCTTAAGTATCTACAGATGAGGTGAAAAAGGTAAAACTGTTATTTTCTGACACAATTCAGCCTTCCCTTATGGCACACACATTTTATGACTTTTGTACATACAAGGCAGGTTCCCAGCATCTCCCTGTTTTCAGAGCTGATGACATAACAAACCAGAATTCAGCTACCAGAAATGGTGTCAGCTGGAATCCTCAAAGTCAGGACCAGCAGGGGAGGGGAAACCAATGAACCTCAGAAGAAAAGCTGAAAAACCATTAGAAGGACAACTTATATTTAGTCCCAAAGCTTGTATTGGAGTCTTGGATACCCCTGAAAGAACATGCCCTGGAACCTGGTGAAGATGAAAAATGCAGTTCCTTAGGGTTATTTAGGCCCTGCTGAAACTCCCACCTGAGGCAATGTTGGAAGGTTTTAAGGGAAGGATGACAACATGTAAGTGTAGCAGGCAGCAGAATCCTGAGTCGTTTCTGGAGCATACTGCAGTGTTATTAATAAATGTCTCTCATTTATTATAATTGCAGTGTTATTAATTAATGTCTCTCATGAAATTGACTGTTCTTCTCTCAAGTGTTCCTGTGAGCTGAGGAACAGGTTTGTGCTTTGTATTCAGAAAGAGCCACCAGCAAAAGGAACAGATTTGAGGAAGAAGGTAAAGATGAGGTGAAAATGCATCAGTGGATGAACCAGAGTGAAGATTTGGATGGACAAGAGTGTCCTGTGAAATGCAAGTCCTTTGAGTGCTGACATGGAATAACATTGCATTGCTTCTGCCTTTCTTCAATGATTTCAGGTAACTGACAGGAGAGGCAGATCACATCACTTCCAAAGGAGCCACCTGATTCTGAATTATAACCTGCTTCAATTACTCATCTGAGAAAGAGCAAAGTCATTAACTGATAATTAACTTGTGCAGATTTTCAGGGATGTGGAAATAGAAAAGGCACGTGGAAACTAAATTCAACCAAATGTTAAAGCTCTTGAAATCTATCACAATTTCTTCTACCCACTGCAAACCAACATTAATTCATCAAAGAGCCCTGTCACCAAAAACCAGCCTCTTCTGCAGTGGAATCTAAAAGCTGCTAAGGAAACAAAGCTATACTGCATTTTTTTTTTTTTTCTAATAGCACTAATGTTTTATCTACTTATTTGGCTGTTTTCTCTAGAAAAAGACTAAAATTTATCCAAACCACTTTAATATTGGAAAACGACTGTAAATCAAATAATTTCTTTTGGGTCAGTTCAAGGACTGCTCCAGGAGAGCTGGGCAGCAGTCTGAAACTGAATTTGCTCATTTCCTCCTTTATTAACTCATGAAGTCATCTTAAAATATTACAAGTTCTGTGTTAGCAGAGTTTAATATCCCCTCCTTTTCACATGTGGACGTGTTCCAAGGGTGTACAAAGCTTCTCATTAATAAATATTTAAAAATTTATACTACATAAGAGAAATATATCTTTATGTCTGAAAGTTATGCTGGACAGACTACCATTTTGCCTGTATTACTTGGGAACATAGAGCTGTTGAAAGCAGTATAACTGAAGTCACAAGGATAAAAAATGCAAATATTTACTAGATAAAGAGACTGAATGTCACACTTTTTTAATGCAAGAAGCAATGTGACATTGCTCATTTAATCTCGGCTCTGCTAATTGGTCTATTACACAATGAAAAAATCTTTGGGAGTCCTTCTGGGAATGTCTCACATCATTCCCTATCAGCTGTTGACATACAAATACTCTGGTAATGAAAATATTTTCATTCCTTCATAACAGCATTCCCTGTCCTGTTTAATCTTATTTTCTCTCTTTCTAAAAACAAGCTTCTGTGTGGGGTTTCTGAACTAACAGACCTGATGCCATATATCAAAAATATCCCCTGTTTCTGTCAAACTTGCTAGGAGTCCACCCAAAAGAGAGCAAAAGGGAAAAAAACCCCAAATATTTATACCAATAACACAGTATTTTGAGCACCATTTGAAATTCATCTCTGTTCTGCATCATTTCAAAGGACTCTGAGTGCAGCTGGAGCTGCCACCCCTGGCCAGGGAACACCCAGCACAAGACCCAGGGGTGTGCTGGAAAGGAGCAGGTTCACAGATCTCCAGAAACACTGCAGAGCAGAGTATTTTAGCCATTTATCACAATCCTGTCACTGGAATGAAAAAGGCCACTGAGGAACAGAGGGCTGGAAAATGAGGGTGCCTTCTTGGCGTCCAAGCAGGTTCCTCTGGAGCCTCTGACCATGAGGGAGCTGGTACTGGAGATGGATAAAGTGGTGCTGGAAATCTTCCAGCAGCCCCTTCTGTGCATTGCCCCCGTGCCCAGGGGGTGCCAGCACCTCCAGAGCTGATCCCTCTGCAGAGGCTGTCCTGCTCTCCAGTCTCACAGCAAACCCTGCTGGGGATGGTTTTTATTCTCAATATCCAACTCCTGACCATTTGGGTCCCCACTCTGTGCTCAGACAATTATCCTGGGAGATAAGATCACATTCTGCTGTGCCTGAAATCCTCTCAGCACAGTCAGTGCTGCGGTCTCACTGCAATTGCTGTTGGAAATGAAGCTGTTTCAAAGTTGCTTCATTCACATTGTGCAGGTCAACACGTCTCTTCCTCAGTAAACAGCATACCTAAAAACATCTCCTAAATTATTTTCTTTCTCTTAAATTATTGTCTCAATATATCAAATTCTTCCAAATTCAAGGTCAGAAATACGATGCAAGCTCCTGCTTCTTCCTCCCCCACTCCCCCCCTGAGACTCCAGCCTCCACCCACATCCTGCTGCCCAGGTTGTAACATTCCTTTCTGCACCCTATCAGTGTCACACTCCCTCCTGGAAACAGGTGCAAGAAGATTAAAACCCCACTCATTCAGCTGGGATTTTCATCTGTTTGCACCTTCCTCTCTGCCCCTCCTGTGTGTCAACATCCCGGGAGCCCAGGGTGCTGGGAAGGAGCTGCCTCTGCCAGTTCTCACTGCTGTTTACAGGGAGAAGCACAAGTTTCCATCTCAGGGACAGCTATATCAGGACACAGGAGAAAACTTCAGATACACAGGCTTTACTTCAATTAGGTTGGTATTTCTTTCCTTAGAAAACACAGGTGTTTTGTTAAAACCTAAGGTCAATTTAAATGTCAGGGTTAACTGGACCTAAGAGGGTTGTTTTAATGAATTTTTGAAAAATACGTGAATTCTGTGTTATTCTTTTTAATTCCTAAATTGTTTGTGATATGAGGGTTGAAATATTGGACCATTTTTCATTTTAGTCATTAAATCATTTTATGTCAAGCTGTCATTGCAATACAAACAAAAGTTTGACCTAGAAGAGAGATCATTCCATGCAGTTGGTAACTGCACTTAATATTGTAAAAACAAAGTGCAGTGACTAAAACCTTCTTCCACTGTGGTTCTGTATCACTGCAGCTGATATTGGGAAACAGTGATACAATCTTAGCATTGCCATTCCTAAAAGTCCCTAAAACTGAGGAATGCTTTGTGTCCTGTCTCTATGGCATTATTCCCTGCACTCCCTTTACATGCTGAATTAAAGCAGCCTATATCATCCATCCATATTTTGAATTGACAAGAGTTTCTGGGTATTTTTGTTTGTTTGCTTGGTTGGTTTTTGTTTTGTTTTGTTGGGGTTTTGTTTGTTTTTTTGGTTTTTTTTTCCCAAGCACCTGCACTCTTTGCTCTTGTGGTGTGTGTTACAGAAATAATCAGCTTTTTGGGAGCTCTGTTTTCTGTGCAGCAGGAGCTCCCTGGAACATCACTGGGAGGGGAGGAGAGGCCCTACAGGATAAGGAGCACTCTGTGCAGATATTCCCCAGAATGGCCATTCCAGAGGAATCCCAGGAGTGCCACCTGCAATCAGCACCCACTGAGGGCTTCCAGCAGCCGAGCTACTCCTGCCCGGGTCTGTGGGGCAGGCAGACCTTCAGGGCTGAGGCTGTGCAAGGTCACAGCCCCACCAATTAAACTGTGACAGGGGCTGCTTTCCCTCTCCTTCCCAGCACAGAGTGGGCTGCAGAAATGCACCCGAGGGGAACTGAGCCCCTGGGGCAGCAGCAGCAGGGATCTGGGTGGTGCTCTCAGCTCTGTAACTGGATCTCTCCGGCAAGAATGGACAAGTGCATCCTGGAGCTGGGACACTCCCCTGGCTGCCACCGAAGGGTGGCACACAGCCTGGCCAGGCAGCAGCAGCTGCCTGCGTGGAGAGGGGATGTGCACTCCTGGGTCACCCCAAACGGGAGGATAAACAGGAGATGTGCTCTCCTGGGTCACCCCAAACGGGAGGATAAACAGGGGATGTGCTCTCCTGGGTCACCCCAAACGGGAGGATAAACAGGGGATGTGCTCTCCTGGGTCACCCCAAACGGGAGGATAAACAGGGGATGCACTCTCCTGGGTCACCCTAAAGGGGTTGCTGGAAAGTGAACAAGAACAATCACAGAGACCAGACCAAACTTTTCAAAGATAAACTGTTAATCTTTTTGTAAGGAGGAACTAAAATTTCTGCTGTGATACTTTGGCTTAAAGTGCATGGGTGACCACACGACTGAGAACTGAAAGCCAAGTGTGCTTTTTAGAGCTTTTTGGTCACACACACACAAAGATTTCTAATGGATGAAATCATTCCCACCTCCTTCCTTCAGCGTATTCCTCGTGCATTCACAGGATGCATTTCTGCCGTGCAGAAAAGGCAAAGGACCGATGATGAACGGGCCGAGAGCACGGGAATGGGGCGCGTTCCCCCGCACGGCCGGCAGCGCTCAAACCCCGCTGTGGAGCTGTGCCCAGGGAGGATTCTCCCGCACTCAAACCCCGCTGTGGAGCTGTGCCCAGGGAGGATTCTCCCGCACTCAAACCCCGCTGTGGAGCTGTGCCCAGGCAGGATTTTCCCGCACTCTAGCCCCGCTGTGGAGCCGTGCCGGAGGAGGATTTTGCCGTGGTGTGAGGCGAGGAGGGCAGAAGGGGGCATCAGTGAAGCGGCGAGCGCCGCAGCCGCGCAGGGAGCGGGGCTGAGCTGCGAGCGGGGCGCTCCTGCCGCAGCCCGAGCATCCCCGGCGCCTCCCGAGCAACTTCCAGCGGGTAAAACAAAGGGAAAGCGCCCAGAAAGCGCTTTGTTAAGTGTAAGAGTCCGTGACTAGTGCAATACAACAGTTAAGTATAGCAGTTTATCTCCAGAACGGGACAGGGATCTAGAAAAATCTGTTAGCATGCAGCAGAGCTCATAATGTTTAGAAAGATTTGGCATGGCTGTATATATGCATTTATGAGTGTAGTCACTGCTTTGGGAAAAAAGGTGTGTTGTTTCCCCTGTCTAATCTTATATGCCGGCAAAAAAAGTAATTTAAATTTCTAGTTAAAAAAGAAATTATTATTTTAAGGTTTAGTCTTTCAAAGGTAAGCCAAGAGATTTGAGAAGTGTAAAATATTGATGCTAGCAGATATCAATTCACAAGAAATTCTGGCTTTGTTAGATAGGAGAGAGTAAGAAAACACAGCAGATGGGTGTCCTCTGGTGTGTGCACACATTAGAAGTAAAATCATTACAACAATTCAGTGGTGCTTCCAAGTGAGTCACTTCAAAGCCTCCAAAGCCATTCTCAACATTTCTAAAACATCGCAGGGAAATCACTAAGTCAAGGAAAAGCTGCCCTGCTGATACGTTTCCAGCTCTTGGTGTGCAGCCCTGCAGTAAGGGAAGGTTCTTTGCTGCTCTCCCTGCCTCGGGTCCTGCTGGGCACCACGGCCTGGCCAGAGCTGCTCACCCTGTCCTTGCCTTGCTCCTTGGAGCCCCTCCCTTGTCTGCTTCGGGGTTTTGGAATTCCAAACCAAATTTACCTTAGATCTGGCCACAAGGAAATAACTCTGCTGCCTGGCCTCTCCTCGGGCACTCAGGTGCTTCCTTCAAATAAGAAAATTCAGTGAGAGCAAGGTAACTCTGGGCAGGACAGCAGGGAGTGCTCCCCAGGTGCTGCTGCCCCTGCCTGGGTGGCAATGGCACCGCAGCAATGCCGCCTGGCACTGGAACAGGAGCAAGCACAGAGCTCCCTCTCTGTTAAATCCACTCCTGCCCCCTCCCACTCCTCCTCCTCAGCTGTTGTCCTGTGTGTCCCACTTTGGCTCCCTCTTTCTGCCCTCCAAAGCCGCATGAGAGGCACAGCAGTCATGGGCTGCCCTGCAGGCAGATATTCCCTGGGCTGAAGAACTTCCCCACCTGCAGCCTCAGGCTGCATCTCCTCACATGCCCCAGCTCTAACAGGAGCAAAACACAACTCTCACCCAGCCCAGGGCTACCTGTGTGTCACCAGCTCAGGCACAAAGGAAACAGGAGAGATTTCCCCTTTTTTCTTTAGCCCTACTCATGCACAGAGCCCTTAACCTGCTTATTAACCTGGTATTGCAGCGGAGCCACAGGATCCTCAGAGGTGAAGCTTTTAGGAGGTTGGGTAGTACTTCAGGCTATAAAATCACAATAGTTTTAGTAAAAGGTGTGTGTCACTCAGCCTTCCACTGTCTGAAAATCTACTCCTGCTTTTTGCTGTCTCATTTTCCCTTTAAAGGAAAGAGGAAAAAAAAAGTTTGCCCTTCACAATCCTTAGATATTTTTACTGATCTTTTGTTGACCATTTTGTGAACTCAGAAGTCTGATGTCAGTTACTCTATAGAAAGGATACAGGCTGTTCTGCCATATCTGGAATTATTTTTAAACACTTCCCCCTCACAAACTAAATCCTTGGAGGTTAAGGGGGAAGGCAGACCAGTGGGTTTATACTGAGAAGAGAATATCTTACAAGAATTTAGTTCAGGAAAAAATAAGGAAAGTGTGGTGAAAAAAACTAAGGTTCTACAAATCTGTGGTGGAGGTATTTTGACACTGTCAAGGGATAAAATCAACAACTTTTTCCTGGATACAGAAGCTCAGGTCAGATATTTCAATCAATGGGCTTGTGTGTATATTTGTGTCCCAGGCAAACTGCTGTCAGATTGATACATCCTCATCATTATGAAAAATTGTGCTTCTGATGGAGTTTTCACAGCTATTGGAAATGACCACTCCAACCCTTGCAAGCAGAAGTTTCACCCCCAAAGTTTGCCTTGGCTTTGAAATTCCAGACAGAGCATCTCAAGAGGAAAAAAAATAAAAACAAGCAAACAAATCTTCATCTGCTTGAGTAGCTTAGCAATAACAAATAACAGGGGAGAAAATTTGCTGGAACGACTGAGGAAAAATCATAAAGGATGTAAAATCTGTAACTTCTGAAAAGCATGCACATGGAAGCATATAACACCAACAGAAACAGGCATGGAAAGGTTTATTTTTAATTGAAAAATATTAATTTTTCAGCTGCTTTCCCTGTGCTCTCTTTTCCAGCTTCTACTGCCAGCTCACTGCAGCCACTACTGCAAGGATTGCCTCACAGTTCCAGTCTTACTAAAGAATATCAGGCTGAGAACTAATTTTTTTTGTTGTTGTTTTTGCAATTTCTGGTACTTTCAAGAAAGTCTCCACTCTTGGAGCCAGAGAAGACTGCAATTTCTATGTTGCAAACAATCAATTATTTCACTTAAAGGTGAGGTTCTTGGCTCTTGTCAGAAGTAGAAAATGGGGGAAAAAAAGCAGTAAAACATATTGCAATGATGTGTATTTGGTGTATTTTAGGTGAATGTCATGATTTTGGGGACTTCTAAAAAACTGGTAATTACAGAACAGAAATGCAGACATACAAGACTTCAACAATAAACACACCTATCCTGGAAAGCAGAAAAAGAGCAAAATTTAACAATATATGCTACACCTACCAAACTTCTCAGATTTTAAAGAAAAAAAAAATCTGTAATCCTTAAGGCTGTCAAGTAAGCAGTTAGCAAAATTCCAATAGCACCTAAATGTGCTGTGCTGCCCACTGCAGCACAAAGAACTGAACCCCCAGTGGAGACAGAGTTGCATACTCATGATTTTAATCAAGTCATCTGAAATTTGTTTAAGACCTCAATAAAAGCAAGCCCATCACTGTACCTGACAGGGGCCCTGGGTCACTGGAACCAGGCCATCCACCAGATGTCACATCTTGCAGAACTTTGTCACATCCTTCCTCAGGACCCCTCTGAAATGTTGTGCTTTCCCAGAGGCTCCTCAGCAGTGGAGGATGTGTGCTCCAGAAACAAACACACACTTCTGTCAGAACACAAATGCCAGCTCTTCAGCAAGGATTTGCCTTCAGTTATTGAATAATACTTCTGATGGGCTTGGAAGCACAGCAGGGTTTATATTTCTCTCCCTTAACAGTGCCGATTTAGTCAGTACCACTTTTAGTATGAAATCCTATCTAGCAAGTATTTTTTTTTTAAATACACTAGACCTTTTGTGCAACTCTTCAACAGGATTGTTGAAGTATTAAAAGCTTTAAATTTACCCTGGGCTTTTGACAAAATTTGTGTTTCCCATTCACCTCCTCAGATCAATAAAACGATACTTTTACACAACTTTAAACAACCACAGACACTCTGTAGTGAATCCAGAAGTGTATTTCAAATTTACCGGTAGACAATAAGACCTGAAAAACAAATCTGGGGCTGAATACACCAAAAGCATCAGTTAGATAAATGTAAGTGCCTAATGCACTTTAGCCATGTCCAGTGCCAGAGTGAAGCACAGGGCAGGGAGCTGGAGGGGCTGCCCAGCTGCTGGCAGGCAGCACAAGGAAGTTACGCAGATTTTCACTGAAACTGAACTCGGGCTTGCACTGCTCAGCCCCTGGCACTCACACACGAGGTGAATTTCTTGGCATTCATCTCGGTGTCTCGAGGATTAAAAGGAATAAAGGCCTTGTGTTCACAGAGCAAAGTAATGAAGCTGAGTATTGATACTAAGTGGTGTAAGACAAGACAAAGATGCATCAATCTCCATTATGTTTTTTCCTGTGCATTGCAAAATAGGCTTCACTTGAGCCTAGTTTGTCATCAAGGCTCCAAATGGCCCCGAGGTTCTGATGCAGAATTCTGCACAGAGCTCATCCACAGTCACAGCCTTGGAAGCACTTCCACTACTTGCAACTGCAAGAAAACACTCAACTTATTCATCCTTTGAAAGAATCAATAGCTTTTAGGGGTCCAGCTGAGGGGAAGGTGGGATCCATGGGGATGTGATCACTTTGGGTAGATCTCCACTGTCAGAGGAGCATGGTAAGAACACTAGGGCTGGTGGTGTGGCCCACTGAACTGGCTTCTCTTTTTAGTTTAGGAATTATATAGGGACTAACTAGAACAGGAAACTTGTCCCTCCCCCCAGCTTATTAAATGATTTCCTGTCAGTCCTTAGAAAAAGCAGCTCATTGCTCAAAGCCTTAAGAAGTCGTGAGTGGCTCACACCCAGGCTGGGAACAACAGGAAGGGAAGGATAAGCAGAGCTAATTGGCCTTTTCCCACTTTGCCAGGGTAGCCAGCAGTTGGAGATAAGCTTTCTCCACCAGAGATACCCCACCAGTCCCTTCCCCTCCCTCAGTTCGCTTTGCCTTTAATGGTGACCGTGCCAGATGTGATCCTGGCCAACACCCACGGGTGACTGCATGACCTGCTCTGCATTCCAGCACTCAGGGAAGCCACATTTCAGTCTGCTCTCTCCACCATTCCCAGGCACAAGAGAAACGAGCCATTTTTTCAGTGGTCTTATTCACATAATTTATAAA
This sequence comes from Fringilla coelebs, assembly GCF_963513975.1. Taxonomy (NCBI): domain Eukaryota; kingdom Metazoa; phylum Chordata; class Aves; order Passeriformes; family Fringillidae; genus Fringilla; species Fringilla coelebs. The sequence continues at coordinate 1,026,049 of NC_140036.1, read as the reverse complement.
ACCAGACTAGGTCACCTCACGTGGATTTCTCAGAAGACACACTTCTCAAAGTGATCTTTCCAAAACTGTGTCAGGTGCTTATATGTTTGTGCTGAAATAAATACCATCAGCAGTGTAGGAAGACAGCCCCACATACCAACAGAGAAGCTGGTGTATTCATCAGGGTATGTCCTTACAGCCTCAATGCCCAGGCACATTTTTTCTGGAGTTGGCCCTAAATGATCCATCAAAGAATTAAGGGCAGTCCTTTGACCACAACTGCACAGCAAATATTCCTTTCTGTTTCCAAGACAACATGCAAGCATTAAAAAGTGCATAAGCTACATTATTTACTAATAAATCTGCTTTAAAAAAACCCTAAACCCTCACTTTTATCAGATTCTAGGAATTACTCACAACAAGTAAATGAGCATCACTGCAGTCACTTAGGCCTTGAGTGGCATTTCCAGACCTGCCAACATCCTCAGCACTGAATCAGCCTCGTTGGTGCTCATGCTCTGTGAGATGCCCAGGTGAGGTCAGAGTGCTCCCTCACACTCGTCCTGCTGGCCAGAATCCTGCCAGCTGCACATTTAAACCACACTCTTCATCTTCCAGTGGTGGGTTTGATGGATGAGCCAGAGCCAGGATCCCTGAAATCCCACCCAATATGTCCATCCATCCCTTTGAAGGGGAATTGCTGATAACTGCTCCAACAGGTTTCCCCTGTGCTTCTCACAGGTGTTTGGCACTTCCATAAAGTTCTGAATCTTCTAGGCTTTCTAGCCTCAAAAACCACCCTGAGTATGTTGTTAAAAATGGGGCAAAATTACCTTTTTTCTCTATTGAGTTGGCCTCTTATTTTTCCTTGTGGAAGAAACAAGGCCAACCTGGGCAGCAAAACTGAAGATCCAGTTGCAACCCATCCTCTTTCCACCACTTTTACTTGGAGCTTTACTTTTACTTTACTTGAGCATTTATACTTCCTGTTCTGCACTGCATTTAGAGCAAAAGTCGATGATATATCCTGGAAACATGTACTCTTGGAGGTGGTGAAAACGTTGCCATAATTTATGGCAAGCAAAAAGACCTCAGTAGAATTTAAAAACCCCTGCCATTATTTTTACATGCAGGGTGTAAAAAAAAGGATGAACTCTCTGATTTATTTTTTTTTTACCTTTGACACATCCCGCTTTTATCTCTAGTTATTTTAAAAACTTATTTGCTGTCCACCATGAAGAAACACTCTGTGCAATGTGTGTAACTGGAAGAAGGAACGGGAAACAAAAATCCACATTTTTCTACTAATAATCAAACTTTTCAAGTAAAATGGTCCAATGGCTCTGCTTCTTCTAACAGTTAAAGATGTTTCATTCTGCATAAAGGACAGGCACTTTTTTTTTTTGTCTCCTAAAATATGTTTCTAATTTAAGTTTGAAAAAATATTTCCATTGTGCCATATATGCGGTAACTCAAAACCAAAATGAAAGGATTAAAATCAGGGCTGCACAGAATGGTTTAAATTAAATTCAGGTAGTGGGGAAGACTGCTGTATCTGGCACGCTCCCACTGCCTGGGCTCTCTGGCCAAGAGGCAAGATGAAGCATAACAACCCTTACCTGCCAAGTCTACAGCAATTTGGAGGCTTTCATTCATCTCTTAAAATAAAATGTTAATGCTCTTGGAAGCTTGCCCAGCCGTGCAGTAGATCTCACCTGTCTTTTCCTTCTCCTCACACCAGTGTACCGTGGGACACTTCAGTAAGGACTGGAAATATTTTCAGTCTTTTTTTCCTTTTTCTGAATGCACGGTATTTAAACTTATCTAAGCCCATCACACCTCAGTGGAAAATGTGACCAAATCCTGCAGGTATTTTGGAAATCTCAGCTAACACATTACAAACAGTTGCTGAAGAGCTGAAGCATGCACTTCAGTGGATGTCCTCCTCTGTCACTCTCTCACACCTATAAAGCCTTTGCAGTCCCCCCCATGATTAAAAATTAAATCTGATTAAATCTGCCTCCCTCTCCCGGTGGCTCTGCTTATGATAAATCAGTTTGCACCATTTATGGTCCATATTCTTACTACAGCCACAATGAAATGAGCCCCAAGGCTTCCCCAAATACAGCTATATTTCTCAACAGATTACTCTTGGCCAAGCAAAGAAAGGATAAGCAGAGCTCTGCCTTTCAGAAAAGGCAGCAAAGTGGAAGAATTAAAGTTTTCATAGGATTTTTAGGAAATTACTCAAACCAGTAATATTAAACTCTTTTTACAATCATTTCGGAAGAAACGAAAGTACATAAATAATAGACAGATCTCTCCAGAGCTTTCTCCCAGTCTTGTATGAGGTTTAAAGACTTTCAGATGGCACCAGTAACAAAACAATTTACTGACAGCCTGGCTGCTAAGGCCACAGTTAATCTGTACAGACCATCTACCTCCAGGGAATTCTTTATTCCAAGCCAGGGAGTTCCCAAACTTTTTTCTGCTGCGTGTACAACCATCAGTAACTGCAAACACCTCCACTGGCAGCATCAGTCCTGTTTGTTGGCTGGGCTCTGGGCATTTTGAAGTGGTTGTGCCCCTCCCAGCAGCACATTCATCACGTGTCCTAAGCCGCTGCCTTCTACAGCAATGCCTAGAAATCATTATTTGCTGGAAAACCCAAACATTTGCAGCAATGGCACACCAAGTCACAGACACAGCTGGTTTGAGAAACTGCTACCAAATCCAGTGTTTTAACAGCACTTTTCATCTCCTTTGAGAGGATTGTTTTAGGATATTTTGACTTGGAAATTTTGACGACAACTTTGTCAAAAACCCAGTTTCTCATCTTTCTTTTTGGGGCTGGGGGCACCATAATGCATCAAAACCAAAATAATTATTTTATTGCATATCAAGGTCATGTCTTATGAAGAGCTGTGAGTTCTGAGCACCTTGGCAAGTAATGGAACTACTCCTCACACTATGCATTCTGCAAAACAGAAATTACAGGGGGAAAAGGCCCCAGAATCATTAGGGCTAGAAAGAGCATTAAAGATGATTGAGTCAGTTTCATTCTTCATAACTTGTCAGGAAAAAAAGCAAGGCACGACCAAGGAAGGTTGTAATAAAGGCCATTTTTGTTAATAATTTCTTCTTTCTCAAACCACATGTCATGAAATGGCTCAGTAATTCTTGGAAACGAACACACATCATTGCCACTGAAAGGAGAGGAGGCAAGGATGCCTCCAGGGAAAGAGGTGGTGCCCAACTTGTCCCTCTGCAGGCTGCTCTCAGGCTGGTGGGACCCAAGTGAGCAGAGCTGCCCAATTCACTCTGCACAGTTAACACAAAACCTGGCAGCTCTGACCAGGGCTGAGGGACCAGGGCAAGAAAACTGCACTGTCCAACAGGAGGGAACTTTTCAGTTCTGCTTAAACTCGTGTCCCCAGTGACTTATTTCACCATGATTTCAACTGCCACATCAGTGACCTCTGTGCTCAGAATGTGTTTCCAGCAGTGCATGCAGAAAGCTTCCTTCTTAAATTACAGAGAGTTCAAATGAGTATAATCCTAAACGGGATCTCAGCCTCAGAACAGAACCAGAGTCACTCGTGCCATTATCAGATCATCTTCTCAGACAGCCCGAGGTCAGGCCAACCTAGGCAATTATTTATAGTCATCTGTGTGGAACTCGTGGCATTCCAAAGCCTCCTGCAAGCTCCTCGGGCTGCACAAACTCCAGAGGTCATTGCTGCTGCTCCTCATTGCACCAGCTCTCAGCAGCGAGGGGATTAGAGAAACTCCTTCAATTCTGGATGGCAATATTTGGTTTATTTAGGAAAACCACTGTGGCAGAGCCTGCACTGGAGAGGAGATGGAGCCTGGTCTGTGACATGGACAGCCCAGAGCAGCCAGGGAAGCCCTCCCAGAGGCACAGGCTGTGACTGTGCCCAGTGCTGGGGGTACAAACCCCGGGGGCTGCCAGCCTGCCCACATCAGGGTGTTTGGGAGGCCCTGAGAGCCCAGCTGGGCTCCTGCAGGGTCCCACATCAGGGCACAGCCCAGCTGGACGTGCCCTGCAAGCTCTGCTGGAAAGCTGGGACTTGGCACTGCTCTTCTCTCTCTCAGCAATCCCCTTTTGCTTTCCCAGACCTTGCTCTGCTTTGTGAGGAAAGCCACAGAAATCAGATAAGGACAATCACAATGCATTTGGGAAGCCTACAGACCCACCTCCCCTTTACCAAAATACCACTAATTATTCTGAAACAAAGATACCAAAAGGCGTCCACGGAAGCAAAATATATCCTTCACATTCAACAGAGGTAAAAGTACTGCTGAACCCACTACAAAAAAGGAATTTAGGGAATTTAAGCAACCTCTTCTTTTAGTAAGTACCACGAACTGGACACAATGTTTTTTCCCTGCTGGCAAGAAAAAATCAATTAAAAATTTAGAGAATGAATTTAAAATTTAAAAATAAATTAAAAAAAAAGCTGTAGTATTGCCAGAGAGCTAGAATCCCCTGTCACAGCAAGGAGCCCTTGACTCAAGCCCAGTTCTGAGCATTTCAGCACGAGCTGCAGCTGGGCAGAGCCCATGGGTGGGCAGAGCCTGGGCACTGCTGGGGGACAGCAGCAGGGCAGCACACAGGGAGCCCCAGGGAGCACAGGGAGTCACCCCTGCCGTGTCCAACAGCCACACTGGGCTGCAGCTGTCTCAGGAAACAGGAGTGCTGTGCTTTCCACACCCACCCACATACAGGTGTGTGTTTGCACCTAAACAGTGCAAAGCAGAGCTCAGCTCTGTTTGGCAGCACCTTTCTACTCCCCAGCTCCAGCTGCTGGGAGCCGCCCTCCACTGCTGCATAGCCTTCATTTTCCATTTCTATTCTGCTTTTTGTTACTCACTTCCCTGAAAATAATTCCCTTAATTCACATGTTCATTCTGTTTGGCCACTGCTCTTAATGATTACATTGCTGCTGTGTAAAAGAAAACACAATCAGCATGACCTGTCCACTCTCCTTCCCCCAGTCAGAATGTAGAGATATCTAATATTAACTTTTGTTTATACAGCCAAGCCTCTGACAGTGGAGTCACTGCTTTGTAATTTTCATTTTGGGATACCTTTTAGAAACCAATTGTTGCTGCTCTAATATTGTTTTGCTTGAGCCTTTACCAATGTGCTAAAATGAAGATGTGAAGTAGGACAGCGTGCATAGCTCAGACAGCACGTGCAACATGGCAGGTTTGCACTGGAACTCTTTTTAGAGGGAAAGAAGGAGCAGCAAGAGCTTCTGCCTGAGCTGATTTATTATTGCTCCACCTTGCACGTGCACTGCCTTGACAAGCAGAAGGTGTAAAACTGTGCTGGCTGTCCTTGTCAGAGGCCAGAAGAGCCTGGAGATATCACTGAAGTATCACTGGTATCATTGAAGTATCACTGATATCACTGAAGTATCACTGGTATCACTGAAGTATCACTGATATCTCTGAAGTATCACTGATATCACTGAAGTATCACTGATATCTCTGAAGTATCACTGATATCACTGAAGTATCACTGATATCACTGAAGTATCACTGATATCACTGAAGTGTCACTGATATCACTGAAGTGTCACTGATATCACTGAAGTATCACTGGTATCACTGAAGTATCAGGGGTGAAAACCATCTCCTAGTGCAGGTGGTGTAGGAATGGAGTGATTTGTCCAGAGTACAATATATTCACCTGCTACTTGGAAATTGAAAAAAAGTATCAGATATTTCCACCTATATATCTATCTCTCAAATATTTTACTGGACCTGGAGAGATCTGCTCATGCCCAAGGAACATTTTCTGTTTAACACCACCTCTGATTTCTGCAGCATGATTTTCTCCATGGCAAGGCACACAACCTGCAACCCCCAGCCCAATCTTCACCATGCTGCTGGCAAGTTCCCTTCATGCCCTGTATTTATGGGTGTTTAACAGGAGTCTCACCTGGCCTGCCATATCAGAAGAGGTTTTCTTCTCCAGGGGCTGCCAGTTCTGGTTCTGGAGCAGGAAGCAGTGGTGAGCAATGTCTGTGTTGGATCGCCACCACCTCCCCAAGGGCTTCCCTGAGTCTGAGTCCTTGTGCAGCACCCAGTGCAAAATTCCCCCCAGGACACAGAGAACCTGGGGCACTGCTGCCCTCTGCCTCCTTGCTCAGCTGCCCAGCACAGCAGGCGCTGCCACAGCAGCCCCAGGGGCACAGGGACCTCTCTGCTGCTGCCAATGTCCCTGAGATCACTTTTCCCTGAGCTTCACCCCCAGGCACAGCCATCACTCCTCTGTCACTCCACAGCTCACACCAGGGCTCTGGGGTGCAAGGCTGCAGTGCCCTCCAAGGTGTGATCAGCACATCAATAGCTGAGGACTGGCAGCAGAAAACCCATCTGGGGCTTCCAAATGGATCCACACAAGGCTGTAGATACTGATGAAATCTGTCACCCTCTCAGATGAGAGGTAGTGAGAATTCAAATTCCAAACATGGGGCAAGAATTGATGCTGGTGCCACTGAGTACATCTGCCCGCAGAGCTGGCTTCCCAGCACGGAGCAGGTGGGCTGGTAAATCACAGCTGGGGCTTTTTAGCATCCCAAAAGAATGGGGACAGCTTCCCTGCTTTCTGTGAGCTGTGAAGATGACCTCACAAATCTAAAATCCACAAGCTGGTGTCAGGAAAGAAGGTGCTTGCTGGGGGATGTTCCTCTCCCTAAGGAGCCAGGGGAGTCTGTCTGCAGTGAGGTGGGAAACAGACCCCTCCACACACAGTTCAGCTTTTGAAGCCAACTGGAGAGGGCAAAGCCCCGTGGAAATGACCCATTTATACACAAACACACACCAGAGAATGGTCTGCCCAGGGCTGGAGCCTGGGAAACAGAAGGTAAGGGATAGTTAGGAAGTTGTGAAGCAGTTCCATTGAATGTAGAGGCAGAGGTTTCCCTTGGGCTCAGGCAGGCATTGAGGGAAGCTGCCCCACACAGAACCTGCAGAGACTGCAGAGCTGCTGGCAGAGCAGCATCCCTTCCCTCAGAGGGTCAGGCAGTACTTCAGAGCCCTTGCAGGAGTAACTTCTCTGAGAAATGCTGAAGCCATTGGGTATGTGCCTCTAAACCCAGCTGTCTGCTATTAGGATTTCATTACTGCACACTGCTCATGATTTTGGCAAGGCTCTGTGACAATTAACATGAATCCTTCTGGGAGGGATGCAGTGCATGACATCATGTAGTAAATTTTCTGATATTAGAACCTTTCATTTGTGCCCTACTGTACTTGTTAGGGTAACAAATTCAAAATGAAAAATGTAATTACCCAACAGAGCTTTCAATTGTATCATATATTAACTTCTAATACTCTAAGTATTCATCCTCATATCCAAATCTGACACAAAACCCTTTGGAAGATGAAACTTGACAGAGCTAAGCAGGCACTAATCTGATTCTTTGACAGACACTGATTTAAGGGCATTTCATAATGGGAAATCTCAAGTCAGATAATAGCAACACTTGAAGAACAATTACCCTTGTCTGCCTCAGTGCTGGACTCTGAAAACTCCCATGCTAACAAATGCTCAGCAAAATGCACAACCAAATAAAACTCCTGCAGCAAGCAGCATTTTGCAGATAAGTATTTCTGGGAACAGCTTTCTGCACATATTAACAATATTGGGAACCAGTGGTTTTCGAATCCTAATTTGTGCTCAAAACCCCTTGGATAAAATGATTCTAAGTTTACAGGTAAGTAGTTTAAATGAAGGTTAATAACTTGTTTTTCAAGAATAATCACTGGATATCTAAAAGGCCAGGATGGGATAGAGTCTGTAACTTGATCAATGAGACAAAAGTGAACACATTGAGTATTTACAGATCTTTATGACAAACTCCACCTCAATGTCCTCTCTGCTCTGTTAGTGCAGTGCATTACTTGATAGAAAAATAAACTGGTTTTCTGTACTTTTCGGCTAAGTTACCAGGTTTTAGGACTTGATGTGTGTCCTGGTTTAGGGTTTATTACCAGAAGATTCATCAGAGCAGAAGATCTGAACAACCACAGGCCAGGCCTCCCTCACCAGTCTGAGTCACACTGGGATTAACTACTCCTTCTTTTGTGATCTCTGACTTCTGGTTAACTGAGTAAACAAGACAGCTCATGTCCAGTTTTTATTTCCCCTCAGTCAATTGCTCACTAATTAGTGCAGTGGAACAGGTCCCAGAGGCAGAGCTGTGTGCATTTAGGTTCCCCAGCACAGGCAGAGGACAGAGCTCACACTGAGAGCTCTGGCATTGCCCCCTCACAAATACTGGCTTCTCCTTGGAGATGCACTTTCCTCACACATCACACAGGAACAGCACCCTGCAGCATTCCAGAGATTTACTTTTCTGGGCAGTGACAGGGGGATGTTCACAACTTCAAGAGAAGATCTGGGCAGTGCTGGTAGAAACTGTTCAAGCTTCAGTAATTTCAACAGCATGAGGACTGAGAGCATCCTCACACAGCCTGGCACAAAACCCTTACCAGGATCTTGATGCAACACTATTTTCTTTCCTAGGCAAACATACAAACTTTCAAAGCAAATTTGAGATCTATAGTCTTCTAATGTTAAGACACTTTTCTATCCTTTAGCTGAAATTGTATTCTACTTATTAATATACAATGCAACATTGACCTAGAATTAGCAGCAATGAGAAAAATGGAAAGCATACTTACTTTTTCTTAGGTAATGAATTCAACAGGAGACAAAGCTGTTTTAAAGATATTCAGCCCTGTGTGTTGGTTTCTGAACAATTTCACCACTGGTTTGCAACAAAAGCAGAAAATAACTGGAATTTCCATGAAGACTGAGAGAGCATCTTCTTGTAACTGTTCTGTGTTCTGCCAATATTATCTCTACCATCACAGAAAGATAAAAGCCAAAAGGACCCAAACAACATACACAAAATATTGCAAATAAAGCTGTAAAATAGATCAAGGTGACTCCAAGGTATCTCAACCACAGAAGTGAAAATTCAGTGTGTGGTGTTGAATTATAAAGAAGGAGGCCTCAGAATGCTCAGAGCATTGTATTTGTGGTATTACACCCAGCCCACAGGATTTGACTAAATGATCTTCCCTATCTCTCTCATTTTCCCCCATACCCTCATGTTTTACTTTCCAGTCTTTCCTTCTGCTCTGGTTTGCTCAGTTTCCTCATAGCACACCCATCTTCCAGCTCCAAGGCAGGGATAAATGAGATCCCTGTCAGTGCTTGTCTCCAGAGCTATCTTTTGATACTCACCCCAAGACACCCTCATCCTGAAGCCAAGGAGATGGCTGGTTGCCTGGGATAATTTCTCCCAAATGGAAACAGTAAATAGCAATTCCAGTCCATAACTGGATCCACCTCTCCTGCAGATCTCAGTAGAACTCTTTTGTCAATAGCAGACTACACCTTGAAAAAAAACCCTTTATTTACATCACCTTGAAAAAAGCCCCTTTATTTACATCTGCTCTTCTTGTAAAAACAATAGTTCCTCGAGCTGCCTATAAATGTCCAATATTCAAAACCCTGTACTCTGATTATTAAAAACTTTCCCCCAAAAAATTTTGCTTCCCAGAATTTTATGTTATCATCACAGCCAACATTAGCTAGAGGCCTTCACTGTGTGAGAGTCAAGTGCTCTTTAATTATTTTCATCCACACAGCCTGAGCTATACCATAAACCCAGATTTGCTCAGGTGCAGAGGTTCAGAGCCTGAGTTGCAGCAGGAGCAGATGTTCCTCAGGTGCACGGAGGGGCACACCCCACCTCCAGGGATGGATTGCATCCTGTGTCCTCTTCTGCAGTGCAAATAAACCCAACTCTCCATGTACTGAATGCAGAAAGCACCTTGGCAGTGGCAGCCCAAGCTGGTGAGACTTAGCCAGTGCAATTTAACAGGAACACCATTTTAAATGAAGGGCAGAAACTGTGCTCCCTCTGGAGCAGAGGTTGCACTCCACATGCTGCCTTAGGCACTGATCACAAGTACACAGAGAAGCAGGACATTGCAACAAAAATCCTTCATGCACTGCAGTGAGAAAAACGTTTTGCTTTGCAACACAGCTCTCCTGAAGCTGCCTAAAAGCAGCACAGGTCGTAGCAGCCAACCTTAAAGTTTCCAGTTCTGGATGTTTTATGCCTCATTTTCTCCCTCCAGGGAGAAACTGAGATCAAGTCTCTGAAATTATCTCCCTGTCCACACTGCTTCAACAACTAGGATAATTTTCCTACCAAGTGTTATTCACGAGCAGGAAGCCCATAAAAGCTAAGTTGAAATAAAAATGAAGTTTTCATTAGAATATTATAGGATTAGCAGCTGCATCCATTAATTTCCTCCCTCTAGCTACAGAAAGGTACCAGAGAATTTCCAGAACAGGCTACTGCAAGCTTGTGCTCCTTTCACACACTGGAAGAGCTGCTTCCATGGCAAACCAGGAGACCAAACCCTTAATTTTATTTTCTGAGACAGGTGTTGATAAAGAGGCAAGTTATGAAAAAACCTCCCATTTTTGAGGGGTAAACTCTGCACCCTGTGGCCCTCTTTTCAGGAAAAGCAAGGAACTGCTGGGAGTGCTCTTGCATTATGTGACCTGAGCTCCTCCCAGGGATCTGGCATTATCAGCTCTCTCTGCCTCCCAAACTTTATTCAAGGGTCAGATCTTTCCTTGTCCAGTATCATCTGCCCTACTGGCTTACACTTCAAACAAAAAGGGTTCAAATATCTATGAGAAGACTCAGTCTCTGGAGTTTCATGTGTACCTGTGGTTCAACCTCTCAAACCTCTGTACAGGTGATCATTCAGTGTTCCTGCCCATCTGAACAAGATTTTAATGCTGTCTGTCACTTGTGGGATGGTCACAGCAGAGGGTGAGCTGTCAGCTGAAAAACAGCATCACACAGAGATCTCAGCTCAGGTGGGAGCCAGGAAATTCCATGCTTTTCTTTTTGGGGGGTCAGCACCCTCCAAATGCACCTGGGCTCCTGGTGCAGCCTCTCCTCCCTGCCCTGGGGAGCTCAGTGGGAGTTTGCTCTGAGCTCTCCTCTCCACAGCCCAGATGTGAGAATCCACATCCAGAAATCTCACTCAGCTCTGGATCTGAGGTGGTCTGGGCACTTTGTCACACATTTATGTCGGAAATACCAGAATGTGCCTCACCATTAGTAAAGCAAAATGTTATAGAAAACGTGTTCTGCAGCAACAAACACATGTGAATTTTAAAAATGTCCTGAAGTTGATAGTGAAATAATGATTTTCTGTCTCCTCCCCCAGAAAAAATCAATGGGATGCACTGACTGAAGCAGGGAATTTTGCAGAACAACTCAATGGGCAATTGTGACATTGGAGGCTTCCATGACATGCAAACACAGGGGCTAGAATTCAGGGTACACAGCTATTTGGGATGTGAACACTTTGCATTTCCTGTAACCCTCATGCAGAGCGAGCAGGGCTGAGGGGAGGCTGCTCCAGAGGGGCATTTCTGATCCCACTGGGATGTGTGTGGACACCCAGCAGAGCAGCTCTGGGCAGGGTGTCCCCCAGCCACCAGCAGAACACATCTGGAGGGAGGTGCTGCTCAACATCTGGGGGGGTGCCAGAATGTGGGGTCCTGTTAGGATTGCCCCCTTAAAAACGCACTCCTGGGGGAGATCCCACACTTCAGTTCTGAACAGAGTCAGTCCATGGAATTGCTGCAGGATGGCAGAAGGAGCAGGGATATATCCATTATGGGTGATTTTTAAAAAAAAAGAGTGTTATAAACAAGTTAAATTAGGTAACTTTATTTAAAATAACTTTATTTAAAGGTAACTTTATTTAAATTAGGTAACTTTATTTAAAATGAAATACATGTAGCCCTACAACTTCTGAAATGTCTCTTTCAGGAGTAATGTACCTAATATGAGGGTTAGTTTATGCATCTTGTCATAATGGCTGCTGTCTGGAATTATTGTACTATGAACCAATTGTTATTTATGTTACCACTGGAGACAAGGATTTTATTAGTGAAATTTAGCTCCCAGGTTTATTTCATAATGCCTATGCCCATCACTTAGAGAGAAGGAAAAAAACACAAATCAAGATGACATTTTAAAAATAAAAAGGAGCCTAGGCCGGTCTTGTAGGAACATCTAAATCCTTTCTCATATTAAAAACCTTATCTCAGCAGCAGTGCAGCAGCCATTTAGGAAAATTAAAGAGGGAGATAGCACAAAAGAGACAGCAGATGCTAAAGCAGAGCAGTTTCTGGTCACGTAGATAATGAAGGGACTCGGCACATGGCCTTTCAGTTTATCCCTGCTTCAGCTTATCCTTCATCTGCTTAAATTCAAATGGATCAGGCAGTATTAAAATCATTTTGAAATTAGCTGCTCCAGTTTCATGTGACTTTTAGGTAGATCCTGTAAAACTTGGTAACTCTTTGGGAAGACAGATGCTGTACACTTTTGCCGTTTTAATTTAGTTTGGAACATGATTTCTAAGCAGCAACTGGTAGCTAATGCTTAAATAAAATTAAATTTTACTCACTAATACACACTGTGAGTCTTTTATCCCTTCCAGTGAGTTGTCACATAAAAAATATAGACTTCTTGCTGAAAAACAGCAAATATTTTGTGCAAGGTGCTGTGGGCTCACAATGCTAAGAGATACTGGACTCTGGAAGTATATTTTCAACTCATTTTCTTTATTCTTGAATAAATATCCTTCTGTCACCCTTGGAACTTCCTGCTTGCTAATTCTGAGAAGCACTGTAAGCATTGCATGCAGCAATGAGCAGCCCCCCTGGCAAACATTTCAAATCTCCTTCAAACAACTGCTGCCACAAATCTCCTGCAATTCCAGCCCCTGACCAGCCCCACGCTGGCACCTCCTAGCATGTGCATGGCAGGGCTGCCCATGCTCAGCCTGTTTGCCTCCCCAGGAACTGCAGTTGCTGAGAATTCTGCATCCCCACTGATTTCTGTAGGAACAAACACACATTTTAATAGCAAACGCTGCAGGTTAGCACGTAGAGAGAGATCCTTCACTCTGTTTATCTCAGTGGTTCATCACTTTTATGCCATCCTAAAACATGCCACTGGCCAAATTCCCCATGGCCATCCATTTCCTCCTCCCCCTTCCTCCTGCCCAATTTAAGATCTGGCAGTGGGGATCATTGGGAGATTTCTGTCAGCCTCCAGCACTGGAAGGGAGCAGTGATGGTTCTTACCTTCCCATTTGGCCAGGCAGCCCTGCTGCAGTTCTGCTTTGGTGGAGTACTGACACCAGGCACTTCCAGCAGGCAGGGGTCACCTGGAAGCAGCTGCCTGCTCTGAGCTCCTGCCAGAAGGTTCTTTATGGCTCCTCTGCCTTCTGGCTGCCAATAGCTCCTGGATGAGCTCCTCAGTGAGCTGTTCTGCAGAGAGCTTCACTGCCACACGGCTTCCCTGGCAGCGCCTTGCTGAGCTCAGCTAACACAATCCACAACAATCAAGCATCTTGAACTATATTCCCATTGAAGTCCAAGTTCTGCACTATTAATTTTTTAGACAAAATTGCATGACTCCAATTTAAAATGGCTTAGAGACCACAGAACACACATCATAAAGACAGTAAGAGTCTTAAAATCCTTGACTTGGGTTTTGATTTGGGAAATGAATTGACACATCCCCACCATGCAGACTGTAAAAATATTTACAAAAATGAGCTTTGTAGCTGAGTTAACTCAAGTGCAGCTTTGCCTTTCATCAGGCAGAGCACCTCTTTGTTATTCTTGCACCAAGATGAAATGGATAGCTTTAACATCAAAACAACACAGGCCTGCATTCTGCTTACATGCCTCTAACAATGCTCCTTCCCACCTGTGGGTCACCAGCTCAGAGGTGAGCAGGTCATTCCTGTCAGTCCTTCAAACCTAAGACTAGAAATCCTGGGTGCTTAAAGGAGTTTTAGAGCAGCTTTTGGGAGCCAAAGTTCCCCACCACAGGTGCCTCCATTGTCACTAATTGCTGTAAAGATGTGGATTTCTGCTTCCAGTGACACTCTTTGAAGTTGGCTGGGGCACTTCCCTGCTACCTTCCTGCAAGTGTACACTGAGGATTAAACAGTGACAACAGTGCTCCAGCGAGTTCTCTGTGCCAATTGATCTGCCAGATGCAAAGAGAAGAAGGCAGAAGTCACTGTGAATAATCACTGCCTAAAGCACTCCGTAAGAAAGATGAAATTCCAGGAATTGTCTGTTTTTGAAAGAAAAAAAACTATGAAGGATGTTATTCCCTCATTAATTAGAAATGTGTGCACTCCAGAAAGCCTTTTTAATTTTTACACAGTCTTAGGCTGAGCAAAAAATTTTTTAAGGCACTTGATTAGAATAGGAGGTGTTGCCTTACTGAAGTAAGAAGATGATAAAAGGTTCCAAGATTATAAAAGGTTCAAAGCTCTCTGCTGCAGGCTGACACTGAGCATTGTGTAAGGGGAGCCTGGCCCAGGAGGAGCATTGGGAAGGGGCTGTGACTCTGCCAGAGCCCTCCTGATTTCCAGGGAAAGCAGCATCAGGCCGCTGCTCACAGGTCATTGATGTCACAAGGCAATGGTGACACCGAGCTTTGCCACAAAGGCCTTAAACTGGGATGGCCCAAGGGTGGCTGCTACAAATTGTGAGTTTAAATAGGAGAGTGTTTTCTTATTTTTCCTTCCTGTTTTCTCTGCAGTGAAACTGTCAGTGAGTGCAGTAAACACACTTCAGCTCTGTGAAGAGTTAAGAGTCAGTGTTTACACTTCTGTCTCCAGACTTCCCAGGGACACGTTTGGACCTGACAGACCCTGAGACATTTTTAGCAGCACCAACACCTCCATCCAGCCTCTGTGTGCTCCTCTCTGCCTTCTCTTTCACCCCCTGCACCAGGAGGCTCAGTGCCCTCAGCACCGTGCAAATGACTTCACAGGCATCACTTGAGATGAATGGAACTGTATAATGTTACAGCCCAAACAATGGGCTTTACAGACAGCCTGAGAGCAAACTGGATATCACCTCTGGAAGTGCATTTCAAAATTAGTAAGGCCAGGCCAGGTCCTGCCACCTTTCAGTTGTCTCTTTCTTTAGGATGTTCCAAGCCTTTCAAAAGGAGTGATCTCAGGAGTACAGTATTTATAAAAATAAGTTGCTATTATTTATGTGACAGCTGTAGCTTCAGTACTGAATCAGAGGGAGCTTTAACACATGTTCAGACATGCATTAGTGGGCTCCAGCTATGATGGGCTTCAAACAGCTCTTCCCAGTAGCTTCTGACAGGGCCTTGCACAGCAAGTTGAGCTCTGGCAACACCAGCGATGTTGTCTTTTATCAGCAGAGGACTGTTCCCATCGCTTTAAATCAAACACTCATAATACTGTTATTCTTCCTCTGACACTTTCAGGGCTGTACTTTGAGATGCTATCAGCTCTCTTAAGCGCTGCAATTAACTCCTCAAGTTGTATGCTAATCAGAGCACGATCCTTATCTCCCCTCTGGACACAGGCTCCACCTCGCCCTGGCAGGGCAGCCCTGGCGCAGCTGGGACCGGTCCCTCCGCTGCAGGTGACCAGCTTTGTGTGCTGGGCCCTTTATAGGGTTGGTGCACAGAATGCCAGATGGAATTTTTTACTCTCAGAGACACAGCTTTAAAGCAGCTACAGTAATTAATTCTGGGTACATAGTTATACACCCAGAAAATAGTATAGTAGGTGGCCATAATATTTTTCATACAAAAACTACTCAATATTTGAACAAAATAGCGTTTGTGGGGTTCCCAAAGGGGCGTTTCAAACGGAGGCACTGAGGCTGAGCCTTCAGTGTCACAATTCTCCTGAACTGCCTGCTGGGTCCAGCAAGCCCTTACCCCTATGGATGGAGGGAAATAGGTTAAAAATAAACCTGCTTTTCAACAGCAATGCCTCCTGAGTTCATCTTTCAATTCAGCCGGGATGTTATCTCCTCTCTTATCTTTGCTTTGCTGTAAGCAAGGAATTTGTGTGCCATTTGTGCAGCCTTTTCCAAAACAAGTGGGACTAAGAGTCAGTAGGAATTTTTATTCAATATTGAACACTCATTCATCAAACGCAGCACGAAACACTCAGGGACATTTCTCAGGAGAAGGTGGAAGGAGTGGATGGAGGTAGAACAGGATCCCTCACCTTCATAGGGAACAGGGACCACAGCTTCTGACTGGTCCTTTGGGAGGCTGAGCTGCACTTCAGCCCTCATCTGCATTTTAAACCCCAGCTGGGATGGGAACAGGACAAAAACAAAGAGCAAAAAAGGCTCCCAAAGCATTTTATTGTCCTTGTTCCTAATCACCTTCCAGAGAAGGGAGGAACTGGGGCTGCAGTTCCACCACAAAGTCCGAGTGGCTGCTGGGGCTCCCTGGCTCCACACAGGCAGTCCTACCAAACCTCCTGACACAAATCACCTTTGGACTCCCTCCTGACTTCCTCACTTCAACAAAAGTGACTTCTAGCAATAATATTGCAAGGCTAAAGCTCTCCACCAAAACTGTCATTCTGTAGCTGTTCTGTTCAATTGTTGTTTTGAAATTCAGACCCAATTCTTCCGATCAACACTGCCTCAAAGATGCAGCACTTCAACCTGCCTGTGTTCCAAGCACAATTCTCAGTAAAGTTCTCAGCACCAATACAAAGAACTCTGAATATACAAGTTATGCCATGTTACTGTCTTCACAGTCTTTTGAACTTTTATACCATACAAAGTAAAAAAAAAATAAATTTTTTGTTCTAACCAGCTGAAAACAAAAATTGATTTTCAAATTGATAAATAAATTCCTAAGAAATTTTGATTGAATTCTGATTTTTTTCCCTCTTATTTGTAATCTAGTTATGGACTAACTTGATTCCATGATGTTCAAATCATAATCCATATTTCTAACACCTACACAGTGAAAAAAGTGAAATACCTTTTCCTTGTGACAGCCCAAGTATTAGCACACATAAGAGAAGTGAGAACAGACTCTGCAGTACAAAATCTGAGGGAATGAAATATGAATTCTTCATAACACAAGCACCCAACTGAGCATTCAAAGTCAGTAACAATGATTGGAAGGCCAAGGTATGAATTGCAGAAACAAACACAGGGATGTTTACACGGGATGTAAATCTGTCCTGCATTCAAACTGGATCACCAAACAATTCCTCATCCTACATCTTGCAGTGACTCAGCCCAACACTGCCACTTTTTAGGAAATGTGAAACCATTAATTGCCTTATCTGATGAGCTAGAGTCTTGCTAATGACTTATCAATTATCACAAGGCTTATCTTTCAGCTTCTTATTAACCAAAGATGTTCTGGAACAGCCTATCCTTGGAATTGCTTCACATACGGAGACCAGACTACTGTGGGGGACAGGAAAAACATTTTGTGTTCAAAACACCCAAACACCACAGCATTAACATTCCAGGGTAAAAAAAAAAAGAAAGCCAATGTGGATGTTTTTTAGCCACATGAAAACCACTTTTGTACTTAATTCTGCATACCTCCTTCACTTTTGGGTTAACTGCTGGTGAGTGTGATTGGATACAGGAAAACAGGCCAGGTGTGCAGGACTAGATGGTCCCTTCTCAGTGCCTCTGGAACAAAGTGGGGCTCAGTGAAACCCAGAGCCCTCTCCAGCAAAAGCTACAAATGAAAATTTGTACTCCCTTGTGGAGCAGGGCAGTGGCAGGTGCTTTGAAACACCTCAAATTGACATTAGGTGATTCCTACCTCACCTGCCTACCAAGGAAGGCAGCAGTGTTGGGAGATTGGTTTCACTCACAAGCAGGAGTAGAAAGACCCCATTGGGTGAAGGGGCAGGCAGTCCATGCAGCTGTGAGGTGCACACCTAAAACTGCTTTGAGGAAGAGTAAGACAATGTGTGGAGGTGAAAAACCAACTCTAAAACAAAGCTTTGATGTTAAATCTTTGTTCCAGATTGCAAGGCAAGATGTATTCTATTGCCATCTGTGTGGCAGCTGTCTGGTGTCAAGTGGGCAATGCTCCTTATCTCTCTTCCTGAGTGATCATAATCAACAGGGGACATCTGCTGATAAGGGGCTATTGAATGTCACCCCATGACTGATAAGAACTGTAACATCCCATTGTGAGATGCTCTGCCCAGAGGGAGGAGCCAAGCATTCCTACCCAGATATAATCTGGAGATTCTGACACACCAGCACGGCTCTTCTGCACTGGACTGCCCAGAGGAACAGCAGCTGCTTCTACTTCCACAGATCTGTGGAGGAAGAATTCACCCCTTTCCTACAGGACCCCCTGCTCCAACAGAACCACCCCTGACACTCCAGGAGGGCTGCAGCCCCTTTTCCAACTGGGCTGCTGCCAACAGCCTGACCCACAGGGTGTCACGTTGAGTTCTGACTCTGACAGTGTTGTTCTGGTGTATTGCATTGTTTTACTTTATAATTTTATTTTTTCCCTTCCCTATTAAAGAACTGTTATTTCCTGCTCCCATGTTTTTGCCTGAGAGCCCCTTAATTTAAAATCCACAGCAATTTGGAAGAGTAGGAAGAGTTTGCATTCTTCATTTCAGGGGAGGCTCCTGTCTCCTTTAGCAGGCACCTGTCTTTCCAAACCAAGACAATCTTGGAAATGAGACACCAGAAAAGGTAGCTGCCCTGCAGGAAAAGCATCTGGCTGTTAGAGCAATGAATGCATCTGAAATCCCTGGCTTTGCCCAGTGCAGAGGCAGAGCTCTGGTGCCACTAAGACAGACTGCAGCTCTTCATGCTGCTGCTTCCTCCAAGAGGGCTGGATGGATGAGCACAGGCAAGATTAACAGTAATGCAAGGCCTCATTAGACCCTTGAAATTCAGGGTACACATAAATGAATGTCTAATGCAGTAAGCTATTGAGCACACAGCTATGCTTATTTAGGCCTCATGGTCATCAGGAAGCATTTGAGGACATGCAGAAGACCTTTACCTATTCTGGGTGATCCATATCAATTCCTTTTTCTCACAAGTCCTTTCTCTTTGCTAAAAAAAAAAAAAAAGAAGAAGAAAACAAACCAAACAAAAACCCCACCCTGTAAAATTCCAGACCACCACTGATGGTGACTACAGCTGTGATCTTTCAGATGAGAGGTGATAGCTACATAAAAAGTCAGAAATCCTTTGTCCAGGCTCTCCTTGCAGGCCACTGTGGCATCTATTCTAAACCAAAGTCCCACAGTTGGCTGGGGATGTTTCCCCAGGCAGGGTCCAAGTGCAAGCAGGGTT
Organism: Fringilla coelebs; assembly: GCF_963513975.1. Classification (NCBI taxonomy): domain Eukaryota; kingdom Metazoa; phylum Chordata; class Aves; order Passeriformes; family Fringillidae; genus Fringilla; species Fringilla coelebs. The sequence continues at coordinate 1,006,794 of NC_140036.1, read as the reverse complement.
TTCAGAGTGTGCAGCTCTGGCTCACTTCAAGCAGTTTTGCTCCTTCCTTGCCTCCAGCTGCAAACTGCTAAACACATACTTTTTTGGGTCATTATGGCCTAATGTCTGTGGCATTACATTATTTCAGTGACATATCTTTGAACATACCGTAATTCCAAAAACTGCAGGTCATCTCCTAGGCTAACTGGAGAGCAGGATTTTATATTAACTCCATCCTTTGTCTCCCTCTCCTTTTCTTAAAAAAGACAAACAAAAAAAAATCCCACTGAAACTTCCTTTCCCATTATTCCCTTCATGGTAAGGAGCCTTCTGAGCTTGCCCTATTAGGAAAAACCATTGCTAGAGGCAAAAAGCACACCACCACTGTGAACATCCTCCATCCTGAGAAATCCTGGCCCAGGCCCAGGCACCAGGATAACTAAAGCACAACATTCCTAATCAGAGATTCTCAGACAAAGAAACCTTGCCAAAAAAGACTTCTACTCCTCCCCTTAAAAAACAAACAGAAAACTCCACACACGCACCCAGGCCAATAAAAGATGACAGCTGTCTTCAGAGTGATGCTTTTTATGGTCCTTTTCAAAAGGAATCAAGGAACCAATTTTTCATTTAATATCCTCAGGTTAATCCACTGTCCTTAGATACACATTTATCTACTTAAACTCTAATTAGCTACCAAATAAAATTTATCTGGGTGGTTTCTGTTTGAGAAAGGAATTCTCAGAAGAGCAGAACTCCTCTAAATCAGGTGCAGATTGTGTCATGGCTGTGACAGAGCTCCATGAGCTGTCAGACTCACCCTCCCAGCCCTGAGTGACAAATTTGGTCAGGGTGCACACCCTCAGACAGGACTCCAGGCACAGAGCCTGAGTGAAGGTCTGTCAGTTCTTCCACTGGGCCAGTTTCACCTCAGTGGAAAATGGGAATTCAGATGTTTTGTCAACACAAGCTCCTTGAGGTACCATTTCCTACCAGCTCTGTCACGAGCAGAAAATCACTGGTATTTTGCACTGGCAGCAGAATAAAAACTCATTTGAACTCTGCATTGAAGGCTTCATCCTCCTTATTTTGCGTTCCTCCTGCAGCAAGGATTTTTTCCAGCAGCAAGCAGGCAGGCATGGCATGGGGAGTTTTGTCTCCACATCAGTTTTTCATGCCTCCTTGTTTTCACCATGCCTAACCATGGTCAGATTCTCCCAGATACAAAGCTTCCTAATTTTAGTAAGGGAAGGACATCAGCACTTCTTACATCCTCAGGCACCCAGCAAGGAGAAAAAACGGAGCCATCAAACCAGATTAGGGAAGAACCTACCCTGGGCAGGATTGGGAGGAAAAGAAAATTCCAGAATTTGTTCCCCACCCTCCCTCTCCCATGCCCCCATGCACCTACACACATCTGAAAGGAAACTGAGGGCAAAGACCTGAAAAATTTTCACGTTACTCCAAACCAGAAATTTCCATGTTCCACCAAAGCCCATCAGGGCTGCAGCAGGAGAGGAGGGTGTGCTGGGGGACAGGAAGGTGTGCTGGGGGGACAGTGGCCCCAGGAGGGTGTCCTGGGGGGACAGTGGCCCCAGAGCCTCCTGCATGGCAGCAGGGTTGGAGTCGAGCTGTTCTCTCTCCAGCAGGGGTGTGGAAAGCCGAGCTCTCTCCAAAGAACACTTGCCCATTCCAGAAAGACTCTGCCCCAGTTCCTCACTGCTTTCCCAGCACCCTGGCTGCTCTGGCACTCTTGGCACTGGGCAGCTGGCAGGGGTTGGGCAGCTGGCAGGGGTGGGCAGAGGTTGGCAGCTGGCAGGGTTTGGCAGCTGGCAGGGCTGGGCAGCTGCCAGGGGTTGGCAGGGTTTGGCAGCTGGCAGAGGTTGGCAGCTGGTAGGAGTTGGCAGGATTGGGCAGATGGCAGGGCTGGGCAGCTGGCAGGGTTTGGCAGGATTTGGCAGCTGGCAGGGTTTGGCAGCTGGCAGGGCTGGGCAGGATTGGGCAGGGTTTGGCAGCTGGCTGGGCTGGACAGCTGGCAGGATTGGGCAGCTGGCAGGATTGGGCAGCTGGCAGAGGTTGGCAGCTGGCAGGGGTTGGGCAGATGGCAGGGCTGGGCAGCTGGCAGGGTTTGGCAGGATTGGGCAGAGTTTGGCAACTGGCAGGGGTTGGCAGGTGGCAGGGTTTGGCAGAGGTTGGCAGCTGGCAGAGGTTGGCAGCTGGCAGAGGTTGGGCAGGGTTTGGCAGGATTGGGCAGGGTTTGGCAGATGGCAGAGGTTGGCAGCTGGCAGGGTTTGGCAGTGTTGGCAGCTGGAAGGGTTTGGCAGCTGGCAGGGGTTGGCAATGTTGGCAGCTGGCAGGGGTTCGCAGCTGGCAGATGTTGGCAGCTGGAAGGGTTTGGCAGCTGGCAGAGTTTGGCAGCTGGCAGAGTTTGGCAGATGGCAGGGTTTGGCAGATGGCAGAGGTTGGCAGGGTTGGCAGCTGGCAGGGTTTGGCAGGGTTTGGCAGTGTGCAGGGCTCCTCCCTCCCCAGGCAGCCCCTGGTGCAGGGTGAGCAGCTCCAGCAGACACGCAGGCTCTGGATGCAGATCCAAACCAAACCCAAACATCTCGGGATTCTTCCTCCCCTAACTCCAAACACATTTGATATGCTCAAACATGCATTGTATTCTGTCAGGAACCAAATGGCTGGTTTACTGTTCCAAATAATCAAATCTCTTTGGCTGGAGGATTAACAGAAATATTGCTCACCCAAAGCAATCAAACTTTCATTTACATGTTTGAGAGCCTCATCTACAGTCCCCAGAGTCTCTGGGACTATTTCCAGTCACTCTGACAGACCTTGGATCTGGCTTTAAGCAATTTTTTCCCCTAGATACGCTCATCCACTGAAGACTGAGCTCAGTACTGATTTTTTCACACTGCAGCTAAAGAATGAATGTGCTTCAAGCTTCTTGTAAGGCCGGATATCACTAGGTAAATTGAACACAGAGGCTTGTTTTCCTTACATTTGGTTTTGATGTTCTGTTCACTGAGCCTATGACTGCAAAGGTTATAGATGATGCAATTTATTTTCCTTCTGCTTTTTACCAGTAGAATACTGCTCCTCTTCCTAGATTAAACACAGGCTTTATTGCACATTTATCTCAAGATACATGTCTTTGAAAGACCCAAAAATCTAACAGCATGTTTCACATGTGCTAGCAGTCTTGTTTTTATGCTGGTTTTCTAAGGAGCCTGCTTCCAAACCAGTTTTGCCTTTCTCATGGCAATGGTGGGTTAATCCAGACTTTCACAGAACCAAATGCTGATCTCAAAACCTTTGGAAGGATCCTGATCCTCCAGTAGGCACAGCACAAACACAAAATTAAAGATGTGGCAGCTATGTAAGATAATGAACTCTCTCAGTTTACAGTTGATTTTACTTGTTTCTGTTCAAACTGAAGTCAGGCACCCCGGTCATTTCCAGGGTTTATTTTGTAACTACCTGGGGGCGCAAAACCTGCTCGTTTTCTGCTGAGGAGAGCAGAGTGTTGGATTAGCTGCAGAATGCTGACCCAGTCCCATGTGCTGTGCTTGATTTCATGGGCATTGTCTCAAACACACCCTCACGCTGCTCCCTGAGTCTGTTGGGCTGCACACCTTCATCTTCCCAGTGCCTTTCGTCCTTTTCTTTCCATAAACACAAAACTGAAATCCAGCTCATGCTGACAATACCTGCAGTTTGCCCAAGGGCCTTGTAAACCAGACTTTTTTTTTGGTTTTGTATCCACCAAATAGTTTCCTTTAAAATAGAGGCTATTATACCTATTTTTAAAATTTTTTCTGGGTAACTGAGATCTAGCCAGTAACAGGTAAGTTTATCTACTTTTGACAATTAATTAGGATCTGCATTAGGAAATCTAATGGATGCTGCTTTTACCTCAGAAGCTTTGCAGCCCCGTGATTTGCCCTCAATTAGTGCCTAAAACTGGAGGTAGATCTCCTCCTTCATGGGTCTGATGTTGCAGGTCTGTTTTACAGTACTGCTGTGACACCAGGCAATTCCAGGGACTGATGGAGAGCAAACCACCCCTGCAGTGCTGCTGGCTCAGCCAGCTCTGCAGAGCTCTGTCTGAGCCCATGGCTGGGTGCTGCCCTTAGCCCTAAATTGGCTTTTGGCCAATCATCCCCCTCTTAACTGGCCTCAGTTATGTGCTGAGCACATAACTGCAAATTTTATATATAATAATTTTATAATATTATATATATAATAATTATATAATAATTTTATAATATTATATATATAATATATATGCCTATATATATTTATAAGGCAAATTTTAACTAGTGTGTCCAGCATATATTTATTAAATATTTCACTATTCTACTGTGAGCAGTACAGCAATCTAAAATAAGTTGTAAACTTTCAAATAAGGGAAGTAACTGTGACACTCCTGTTCTAAGCAGTCTTCATCCAATGTATTGGACACCACAGCTAGAACAGGGTTTTTTTTTCTGAAGAAAAAAAAAAAAAAGAAGGAAAATAATGGTGAGCAGTGTTCTTGATTTTTAGTTACTCTTCCTGTTTAGAAAAAGCAGCAATGAAAACAGTTACTGATGTGCTCCCCCTCTTGCTCAAGACTCTGCTCAGATGTATCACTTCCAAGACTTCACTCTCTGATTAGTTCCACAGCTACTGCAAAGCAAACTTGTCTACAAACTCACTATTTCCATGCAAGAAAGAAGGGAATTTTCAGATGTTCAAAGAGGCCAGGACTGAGAGCAAGCTTTTCCCAGCCTTTCTACCTTGACAACAACAAGTATTTCCAGTGGTTTTGATGAAACTGCCAGTTGGGATTTTCTCAGTTCAGTCTCACACACGATCAAGATTTGAAAGTCCTTTAGGTTCAGGTGAAAACACAGGCTCTGGGCTTGATTCAGTCCCTAAAGAAAGAGATGGAAAGGCTCTCCTGAGCCTAACAGCGCCTAAGGAGCTCCTGAACTTTTGTCAAGCACTCCACAGAAACATTTAAATCTCTGGAAATGGGCAAAATGATCAAGAGTTAACAAAATACTGAAATAACACAACTTTTTGACATTCAAAATTGAAATTAATAAATGTGTCTGAAATCTATTATTTCTATTCATCAAGGAGGAAAAAGAGTGGAAACTTTAAACTACAGAAACACTTGGAGGTGCTTTCAAAACCAGAGAGTTAAGGACAATGGGCAGTGCCAGATACTCTGCAAGATGCAATCCACCCATTGCTTCTCCCACTGAACACAAGTCAGACATTGTTTCAAAATTATTTTCACAAGCAGAGAGGGGTACAAATTCACCTGAATGACCTTTAAAAATTCATAGATGAATGGATGAGGTTTAGGAAAATTCAGATTCTTGAGGTGTTTTCCATAGAACATTGATAAGTACACACATTTTACTCCCAGTACTTTTGAGACACCTGCAAATTTTTATAGAAAAGGAGAATTCCCAGCAATAGCGTCTCAAGGAATCCCTGCAATATGCAAACAGTGTGTAATGAAGCTCAGTTTAGCCCCCAGTGGGGTCTCAGTGAGAATTTATGGAGCAGGCAGGATCATCTCCTTTCCACTACAGCTGATTAGCAAAGGATCCCTCAGCAGGAGCAGAGTAAAAGACACCCCTGGTTCTCTGGGGGGCTGAGGAAGGAAAGTGGGGAAGGGAAATAAATCTGCAGCCTCCCTGCCCTCCCAGGCACACAAGGGGTGAATTCCAGAGGAAGCAAAACATTTGGCTGCTTTCTCTCTCCACTGCTCTCTCAGCAAACATTGTCCTAAGCACCTCTCCAGTGAACACTGCAGTGACAGCCACCTGCTCACTGCAGTGACACTGCAAACACGACCACCAGCTCCCCTCCTTCGGTGGAGTTTGCACCAGCTTCAAACCAGTAAAATAGGCTCGGCCCAATCTGCCTTGGCACAGCTTCCTTTGCTGAAACACGGATTCAGGAAGGGCTGGACCAAATCCAATTTACATCCTAATCACCACTGAAGTGGCATTTTGTTAAATGCCTTTCTGCATCTTGCTCCTGTATTTAACAATGTCTAGGTTTTGGTTTTTTGGGTGTTTTTGTCCAAGAGGACAGAGATGTCACTAATACCAATCCTGACAAGAAGAGCAGCCAGAAGTTACCACAAGCCTCAGGGTCTGTGCTCTGTAAGGAAACATCCCAGGTTAAAGTTTTAGATGCATATTTCATGACAAAGAGCACAAAGTGCCTTCTGTCCTATACAATTCATCTCAATTGAGAGGAAACACCAGGACAGGGATTCCCGGGGTACAAAACTGAGCTAATGCATTCAGCAAGCCGTGAGAAAAGCGGCTTAAAGTTGTTATTCCCAGCACCAGACTAACACCACCATCATACACAATACATGAACATCCTTTCCTGAAAAGGGGAGTGTGTCATTTCAGAGGAGGGCTCCCAGCAAACAGCCCTTGCTGGGCAGCACAGCTCAGTTAGCACAGGCATCCCCCGAGCAGAGGGAGCGCTCACCGAGCCCCCTGGGGCATTTCCTGATGAAAGAGCTCCCAGGGAATCCCAGAGCCCCATTACTGAGGGAACATCCAGGTGTCGCTGAGCTTGAACAGGAGAAGGGGCTGGGAATGAGAGGAATTCTGCTCCCCTGCCCACCCCTTTTGTTTCCCGTCTTTTCTCCCAGCTGCAGCCACGTCCCATTTCTGCAGGAGTGACAGACAGCTCACAAAACTCGCCCACCTGGCCTTTATCAATGGGCACAAAGCTCCCAGGAGCTGGGCCAGGTGGAAAGAAAGACTCAGCAGCACTGGCAAACAAAAGCACTCAGACACGGAACCCTCGCTGCGTCTCGGTGGAGTTCAGCCTTGATGCTGACAGGAGTAAATCAGCTCCCCTGGGAATTGGTGTCAGCGCTTCTCAGAGCGTTTGTGTGTGTTTGTGTCACTTACAGACATCCTCACAGGGAAACACGGCCAGGAAATTGCTGCACCTTCCTGCAGAGGAGGAGCAGCCGAAGCCAAGCTCAGTGTGCTCACACAGCATCCCAGCAGTGCACAAAACGTGATGCTCAGGAGCAAGCCTGAAAAGATTCAAATCAAAACTGTATTTGCTTCATGATCAAGTGAGAACAAAGCCTGGGAGCTTTTCTCTTTGCTTTTGCATCTCACCCGTGCCAGTTACTGACTCTGAAAGGAAACAAATCCAGAAACACTAAAGTGTTTCCACTGAATTTTGTCACTTTTCCTTTGCCATTCTCCTGAGCTGCAAAGATTTCCTTTCTACCAAATGCTATTTACAGCTTTTTGATCGTGATAAAAACTTTTGAATGCTGCTCACAAACACAACATGGAAACAAATACTTGGTTTTGTGGAAAGGGCACTTGCAAGAAGTTTTTGAAGCCTCTAAGAGGAACAGAGCTCCAGTGCCTTGCAGGGGATCTGGGAGAAGGATGGCAGCAAGGGCAGAAGTCCAGGGAGATCCCTGGTACTGAACAACAATTAAATACAACAAAACTACACAAATGTGAAACATTTCCATCACCTGTGAGGATGGAAATCTTCAGCACCTCATTCCACAGAAATAGAAAATTTTGTTATTTACTTCAAAAGCTTTAAAGTATCAGTGGGAGATGTTTTATTTTAATTAAGCCCAAGAAATTCAGGTTCCAAGCCAGCACACATTTCTGTCCCTAATTTTTGTTTTTTCTTAAATGAAAAAAAAAAGCATGGCCTTGGGAAGAACATATTGCATTAAAATTAACTTAATGTGCAGCTGTTTCACTTTCCCCCCAAAATATTAGTATAGGAACAAGCATGAAACAGCAATTCTACAAAACTTACAAATAAACATCTGCAGAATGTATATATAATAAGTATAATAATAATGTATAATATTTGGGCTTTAGAAAACAGGACAAAATTAGAACGCATTCTTAAAAAGTGTTGATGCTCACTAATCAGACAGGTAATCTTTATGCTGCACAGAATTTCAGACCCCAAAAATACTTCTCAATAACGAAGGACCAATCTAGACATTATTCAAGTGGTTTTAGCAGGAATTTCACAAGGCCAGACCACACCTCTGTAAAGACACAAAAGTGGATCATGTAAAATACTCATGGATTGTTAATCCCTAGCACTGAGGACACCAATCCAGCCTTGCTAACTTTCACTCTCAAAAATGTCATGATAATTGAAAAAACCCCCAAACAACATCTTTGTGTGAAACTGGCTTCTCTTATTTCTCACGATGCAGTTTTCCACCACTGGCAGCTTTTGTGTTCACCATGAGAGCTGCGAAGTTATAAACCCTGAGATTCTTGTACTAATCCTAAATTAGTGTAGGACCAGTAAACTCCACTTTGAGAGGAAAAGAAGGGCAGTAAGTCCCAGGCTGGGGGGAGTTCAGGAGCTGGAGGTGCTGTGAGAGCATCATAGGTAGCAATTGCCTGCTTTAGATAGACACAATGATGTGACAGCTGCTTTTGTTTCAAAATACAGCACTTCAACTCATGTTACAGTGAAAGAAGCAAATCTTCTCTATTACCTGAAAAAAATGATATGAACACACAGAATTTTGCTAGCAAACTGCTGAAGGTATAACCACAGTAATAAAGTGACTCTGCATACCTGGAAAGGCATTTAAATGCTTATTCATGTCGCTTCCACATTACAAGGTGGGAAACCCCCCACGCTATTTTTGTATTTTAGAGTTTTTTTTTCACTTTGACAAGGAATAAATATTCTGATACATAAACAGGACTAACTCTGAAGACTAAAATGTCCCCTTAAAACTTCACTCCTTGTAAGCTGTCAATATTAACTATGAACCCCTGAGCTCCCAGCTAGGCAGGCTGGGAACTGAAACCATTCTTCAGGCAGGACACCCTTGCATTGCCTTGCCCGGGCTGTGATGATGCTAATTGGCCTTAATTGCCCTCACTGGCCAGAGATTTGCTCTAAGCTGAGGCTGAAATTTGGGAGCCAGCTCTGGTTTCAGTGCAGAGCTGTTTGTGGCTCTGGATCCTCTGCAGAGCTGCCCTGAGGAGCTGCAGGGCTCCCTGGGGCTCAGAGAAAAGAGGATTTTTAGCTGTGGAGTGGGAGACTCGCTCTCTGCTGCCAGCCAGGGGTTCTGGGGGTGCTGGTGTTGGTCTGCAGGGTCCTCCCCAAAATCCAGCCTTTGCCTCAGTGCCCTTGAATCAAAGGAATTCTGCCCCATGATCTGGGATCCTGAAGGTGCCTCTCCTCTGCCTCCCTGCTCCTCGGAGATATCCCAGAGCTCGGCTCGCTTTCACTTCAGCTCACAAATCCCACTTGTACTTCTCTTGTGTCAAGTTAAATATGTTCCACGTTGAAAGACACTGATAACAGTGACAGAGTGTGCTCTGCTGTTCCACCCAGCAGAGCCTTTGTCTGCACACAGACCTCTCCCCAGCAGGCAGCAGGGAAGGGCACTAATGGCAAAGGGAAACTCTGTTTATTGGGGCTGCTGCTTTGAATGCCAAGTTCTCTGCACAGGATTAAGTGCATTTTGTATGCAGCTGGAATATGTCATGGATACATTCAGGTCTTTGAATTTTAATGTTCCCAGGTGATTTTTTTTCCCCTTCTATCTTAGCCTTTAGTGCAGAAAGAACTCTGGATACGTTTTAAGCTCTCCCACTGAGAAAAAAAAAGTTATTAAAATTAATGCAGTATTATTGAAAATAACATATTTTCAAATTGAATTGCTATGAAGCAATGTCAGCAAAAGAAATGCTAAAAATTTCAGATTTTAATGTCTTTTTTTTTTGAATGAAAACATTTTGTCTTTAATATCTCTTTATCTATTCCCAGTACAATATTTGGTCTTGTAACTATTTAAAGCAGTGCTGAAGTTCACAAATTATTTTACTCATATATGCCCAGTTCCTCCTGAGTAAACTGAGCAGAAAACTTCACCCCTGCTGTAAAGCTTTGCAAATTTTCTAAACAAAGAGGCAGCCATCTTCCACGTGCTTTTGAAACAATACATTTGTTCCACACAACCAAAGCGGGGTTTCTGCCTGCAGTAAATAACTGATATGTTTTATAAAATCTGTGGCTTACTTGTGGCATGATGTATCATGAAAATATCCCCATTTCTGGGGACTCTGGATATAGTCCTTAGGCAAAATAATTTCTTACAGTTTTGTTCAAGTATACATTTGGGAATTGTGATGTTCTGCATGCTAACATCAAGGGTTATTTTGTATGCATTCTGATTAGGCTGGTTTCAGATTTGTTTATTGGATAATATGAATAATGGTCATATAAGAATTTATTTTGAGTGCTGAAATTTGGAGATACAGAGAAAGCTTTTGCAGGAATACAAACAAAAAAGAACTGAATAAAAGAATTGGATGTTCCATACATATAAACAATTCCTAGGCTCATCCTCTGGCCTGCCACCAGGCATGACCAGCATGCTTTTATCAGCTAGGATTTTTTAGGAGATGAAGATACTCGTTAGCACTTGATCATCACGACAGCGTCTGAGAACTCATTTACTCAAAGAAATGAGAAATGCCCTGCATATACTGTTCTTTTCTATGCAGCCTTGCCTGAGGATCTCAGGGCAGGAGTGGTGGCTGGTTCTGCTCCTCCTCAGTCACAAACTGGAGGCCAGTGTGATAAGGACCTCAGCAGAGCTGCTCATGTCTCTGACACTTCCATGCTGCTTTTCTGCCCTGGCCGCTGTTTGAAGTCAGCCCTGGGGACCACCCAGAAGTGCCAGCTGGGGATGGCTCAGTGCTCACATTCCCAGCAGAAAGGAGCTGCTATCTCCATCACACAGGCTGTGCTGGGGGTTTGGCTCTGCCTGTCCCTAGCCTGGTGCTGCAGCAGCTGGCTGGTGCTCCGGGCTGCCTCTCCTGCTCCACCAGGGCTTGCTGCTCCCCAGCTCTTTGATAAAACCTTCAGGACCAGAGGCAAGCCACACTGAGGGAAGATCAAACTCTCCCCCTCGGGCAGTTTGTCAGCACGAGAGCTCGGTGGGGCACAGAGCACATTTGTTATGGCAGGTCTGTAATGACATCTCGGAGAGAGCAGCGATGGGATTCCATATGTGAGAGCAGCAACTGCTGCATCAGAGGTGAAACAAATTCAGGTCAGACCCTCACCTGATGTAAATTAACTCAAAGGGAACCCTGTGTACTTCTCATGGCTGAGTCTGATTCCTGGTGAGATTTTTGCTAAAATGTTTCAGCCATAAAAATCACAAAACCAATTTTACACAAATGTGCTTTTCTCTCTCTCCGAACCCTGGAGCCGGCGATGCTGCTAAACTGTTGGTGAGCTCTCAGGAGAAGCAGACCATGTGTTGACCTGTGTAAAACACGTGAAACCTTGAAAACATTAGAAGGTTGTGGACTTTGGAACTGTGAACCTCAGCTGGAACTTCCTGCCAGCCGCTCTCCCGGGCAGGAGGCATCAGGTCGAGTTTGTGCCGTGCAGCGAGCAGCAGCCCTGATCACAAGTGACAGACTGCTCCCTCTGCAAGGACAGAGCCCCATCTGCTCCAGAGCAGGGCTCAGAAGGGTTCTGACCAAGAAAGTAAAGAGGTAAGATGATTTGTTTAGAATATAATGTTAGCGATTTATTATCCATGAATGACAGCAGATTTGTGTGTGTCTGTGAATTTTGGGAAAATGATCAGCTCAATTTCAGTAAAAGGCATAATTGAAAATAATTTACACTTCTAACTAGTGTTCTTTAATTACATGAATTGTGTGCTCTTCATATGATGCACTCATTTATATTCAGTAAGTACCAATTGAATTTTATCCAGATGAATAATTTTATCAGAATAAAGCCATCCCTCTGCAGCCTGCTCCCTGCAAAGCCTGGAGTCACAGCACAGCTCCTGGGACTCAGCCCAGCTGGGCACAGCTTCCATCCCTGCCAAAGGCCCATGGCCAGGGCTCACCAGTTTGGGCTCTCACTGCTAATTTTAGGCTACAGAATGACTTGAATGTCCTTTAGAGTTGTCCTCTCCTCTTTCTTTCTCTACCCCACTTCCCTCCTATTATCTATAGGTCAGATATTGAGGCTCTTTTCCAGTCATGCTGAACAAGATGTTTTTTACTACCTGAAGGAGCCTGTTTTACTAGCTGTCCCCAGAAGACAGGAGGACCATTGTCAATGTAAGAGCAGAAGTGAAACTGGTGCAGGTGGAAGTGGCAGAAACCAAAGCAAGAGCTCCAAGTATTACTCCCTCTGACTTTGGTAGGTGCCAGCCTGGTGACAGTGATGTGGACATCAAAGGATCCCTAAAGCCGTGGGCTCTTTGGAAAAGTGATTGGAAATCAGGGTGCCATGGGAAGAATAAAATAGCAGGAATGAGTTTCAGCTGCTGCATTAGTAGGAATCAGGGATGGGGCTTTTCCAGCTGCTGTTCCCACAGGAGTGGAGGGCTCAGCCTGGCCAGAGCAGGGACAGGAGTCCTGGGAGCAGAGCACGGGCACACAGCCCTGCCCTTTGCTCTGAACCTGGCTCCTCCTCACACCCCTGCAGCCAGGGATCCACAGGGGACAAAGTGCCCTTGGTAATTGGCTCAGTTTTGCATCTCTCTGCTCTGGATGCCCAAATCTGGGCAGGACCAGGGCCAGAAGTTTGGAACAGGTGGAGGGAGGGATGATGGCAAAGCGCATTCGACTGCTTCTCCTTCTCTGCCATTATCAAATATGGGAATTAGGGCAGGCATCTGAGCCTCAGCAGGTTTTGAGGGACTAAACTCAGTCTTCTGTAGAAGTAGAAGACTGGAAGGGAACAAAATATCCAATGTGTGTTGGTCTTCTGCAGGGAGAACCAGCACACAAAACCAGTGGGCACACCTGTGTGACAAGACAGGTGGGCAGAGCAGACAGAACGCCTGACAGGTTCATCCTCTCCTTCTTCATCTGGGAGCCCAGGCCATGGCTGGGATGCCTAAAAACATGCTGAGATTTTAGCCCAAGGGGAGAAAACGACAAGGCATTGACCCAAAAAGGGAATGTTCAAGTCTTATGAATGCTTTTGTCCTGTTTATCAAACAGAATCTTCAGCTTTCCCAAACAGAGTATTCTCATTTCATGCTTCCATTTTCTATATCACATGCCCAGAGAAAACAACTGAAAATGTCCTGCAAGGATCAACAGTATATTGCAGCAGGGAAACAATTCCCTTTTCTTGTTCTGATTTCCACCAGGGTCCCTCAGGTTTGTGTGGACAGCCCTACCTGTCACCAGAGCACGAGGAATTAGGGACAGAAGTGACCTCATAGCCACACTGCATTATTTTCAAACTGGAGTTTCTTGGGTAATTTTTCCCTGCCTGATTGAAGACCTCCCCCTGCCCCCATTTGTCACAATTCAGCTCTGGAAGGTAGAAATAGCTGGGCAAAGGTAACTGTGGCACAACAGAGCATGGGCTGTAGATTTTCAGAAAGCAGCAGAACCCCTGGAATTTCATCTTCCAATGAGAAAGTGAATCTGAACAGGAGCTGCTGCTCAAACAGCAACAACACATTTACTCAGTTTTCCCTGATCTGGGGCTGAGGAGGAAGGGATGAGAATTTCACAGGGGAACAAGATTGCTTCCTTTAGCTCTTATGGAAGTGGCAGCTCCATGGATCTGAACTCCATGGCCAGGCTCTCATGAACAGGGACACAAAGGAAAAACTGCTTTCTTAAATGAAGACAGAATAACCTACAGTGACTCCTCAAAAAAAAAAAAAAAAAAACCAAAAAAACCACCAAAACAAAAAAAAAACCAAAAAAACAAAACAAAACAAAAAATAAAAAAAAACCCAAAAAAACACCAAAGCAAACACAAAAGCCCCAAAAAGCCCAAAACAAAAAAAACCAAACCAAACCAAAACTCCTTGGGAGTATGCAGAGGGACTGCCAGCCCTGCCTGGAGCTGTCTGATGCACACATTGCACCTCCCTGTCCTTCCTGAGGTGCTGAGAACTGGCCTCTCCTCACACTCCTCTTCTTCCACTCATCTTTTCTGTGCTACTCACCTGCTCAAAATTTCTCTTTATAAGGCATTTGTCATCCTCCAGGGGAAGAGCCTGATCCAAGTGCTGCAGGCTCAGTGGCAAATGCCCCCTGCATGGAGCTGGATGAAATCTTTAAAGTGCATGAGCAGCTCCAGAGAGGGCAGAAGAGACAGGACACTTTCCCAAAACATCTGTGAATTTTGCCAAGATCACAGGTGAGGGAGCACCAATTTTTAAAAGTATAATATGCCAAGCAACATCAAATTATAACTTGCCTTGTATAATTCACAATGGTACCAAACCATATAAACAAATCTCCAGCTTTCACAACTTCAACAAAGAAAGAAAAGAACAACAAACCAGAAAAGAAATGTTACAGGAACATTACAAGGCACAGGGGAGGGAAAAAGTGTTTTAAACCAATGGCCCAAGGAGCACCCTGCTAGTCAGGAGGCAGGAGGGGAAGGGATCCCCACCTCCACTAAATTAGTGGGGTTTTTGCTCTGTCCTTATTTCTTTAGAGGCTATCAACTGAACATTTGGCCAATAAACATGATGATCATGATTATTCATCAGCCTGCAAGGCCTCTCACGTGGATTTCATCCTGTCAGAGAATGTGTCCTATTTCTCAGTTCCTCTGTACAAAAGTATGTCCAAAAAAAGGCTCATCCCAGCATTCTCTGAAGCATTCAGTGTAATTTCCCACTATTTGCAACAACCATCGTGTTTGCCTCTTAGTGGAAAAATAATCCAGTTTGAAATCCACAGGGAATGGACACCACCACTACTGTTATTATCAATACTAGCAGCATTTGAAATAATACCATAATAAAGTCATAATTAATACAGCAGCAAATGCATGTTTGATCCCATGTATCTAAAACCTGGTCACAAAACGCCCCATAATTTAAAATTGAATGAGCTGTAAGGCTGCCCTGCTGGATAAAACAAGGATTGCTGCAGTCAGGCTGATTTATTGCCTCAAATGTGTGTTTAATTCTCCCCAGTGCCACGATGGCACACAAGCAGCAGCTCAGCATGAAAGTCAAATCCTCTGTGGTATCACAGGAGTGAAGTAAGGAGGTAGAAAGGATTAAATGAGGTAGAAAACTGTTACCTGCAAGCAGCAACTCTTGGCATTGCAGAAGAGAGAAGGGATGCAAATGGGGGCTGGATTTGCCTCCAGATGAAAGGCTGCATGCTTTGGAAGGGTCTCCCTTTGGTCTGTAGGAAGGAAACAGGAGAAGGAGCCAGTCTCCATCTTCAATATCATCTCAGGCAGGAAACACAGCCCCTGCAGAAAAGTCAAGGAACCTCTCATCAAAGCTGAGCTGGGGACATAAATAAATAAATAAAGAGTGATTCCTTTGCTGGGATCCCTGTGAAAGGGCACTGAGCTCCTGCAGCAAGGTCTCTCCTGTCTTTGTTCTTGGGAGGGCCAGAGCTGTCCTGGTCAGTCCCCAGGGGCAGGGCTGTGCTGGCTGCACTCTGGTGTTTCCAATGGTTAAAATGGCATTTTGTTCCTGCCAGTGGATCCCAGACTGCCAGAGGTGCTCCTGCTGGGCTCCATCCCCAGGCTCAGCCTCCCCTCTTGAGGCTCACAGGCAGAGGGAAAGGAGAGGCACCCCCAGCTCCTTTCCTTGCCTGCTGAGATGCTGGGGACCAGCTGCAGCTTATCCCAAAGTACATTTGCAGCCCTCAGGGAGATGCAGCTCACAGCCCCACCAAGCTGGTAGAACTTCCCCAGTGCTGGGAATTAAACCCTCTCCACAAACTGGTTTTGGTGTGGTCTGCACTGTTTGGATAAGGAGGGGAGGGAAGGATCAATGCCATGAGCTGAGGGTAACTCCCCAGAATTGCCTCTGAATTACCCCAAATTCAGCCAACAGCTGGGGCTTGCATTCTGGAGATAATCCTACCACCACTATCCTAATTCAATCCTATCCTAATTCTGGAGATAATTCTGGAGATGATCCTACCACCACTGTGATAGGAACATAGCTGCTTCTGTCCTGTCCATCATGAATAAATATCTCAAATGACAAATTTAAATGATTTTCCTCCAGCACAGATTTCTCAGATTGTTTAACTGGACATGTTCCCCGAATTTCCACCGATGCAGTTCCCAATCTAACCCTTCAGAGCTCAGCAGCATCTTTGCATTAAATGGTCCCAGTATGTAATACACACCCAAAGAGCTCAAAAGATTTTTACTCCAGTTCATCTTTTCTCCCTAGTGTATACTGATCAGGTGAAGGTAATTCTCTGGATTAAATATTTAAAAATAAATCACCAAAATGTTTTCAAGAACAAAATCAAAAGAGAGGCAAAGCACATGTCTCAGCAGTAAAGTTAAATATAGAAATCCTGAGCAAAACAGCTTGAAGTCAAAGTTCCCAGGAGATCATGACCTTTGCCTCCTGTGATTTACCAAAATGATAAATCTTTAATGGGATCATCACAAAAGACATGAATTTGCCCCACTGGCTCAGGGGATTAAACACAGAATTACTCTGGCAAGCCCCCAGCTGATGGGATCTGTTCTTCCAAAGGGCAGCAGTGAAGATTTGCTATGCTCAGGGCCAGTTTGTGCCTCACTTACTTGAGAAAATGACCTGCAGGTTCTTGGGAGCAAGCTGGTCACTTTATTCCTAATTTATGAAAGACTGTCTTCACAGAATTCCCTCAGCACCTGACTGCTGGCACTGTCCTGATTCAAGCTTAGATTTTGTCTAAATAATTGTACAGAAATGATAGATATTACTGGGAAGTTTTGGGGCTTTGCCTTAGACTGAAAGCTCCTTCCTGGACCTTAGAGGGATAAGATCAGTCCCAGTGTCAGATCAGACACAGGGGATCTCCTCTGCTCCCTGCTCAGTCTCTGGCCAGAGCATCCCCAGAGGAAGTTTCTGTGGCTGTTGTCATTTGTTCTGCAGCCAGCTGAGCTCCCTGCACCCTGCACACTCTGCAGCAGGGACACTGCCACTGGAGAAATGGCAGGGAAATACCTTCTCCCCTGTTTATTCACCTTTATTCAACCAAAGATACACAGCAAAAGATAAAACCCCGCAGACTGTGCTGCCCCTGACCTTTCTTTGCCAATCTGCAGTGCCTGTGCTGAAGTTTGTGAATATCCAAATTATTTTACTGCAGCATGCTCCTGCTGTTCCTTTCAGGTGTTCTTCATTTCTCTGCTTTCCTAGGCAGGGATCTTTGGTGGTTTTGCCTTTTTTCTGCTCACAGGCTCCAGTTTAGGCACCAGAATCCTCTGCTAGCTTGGTAGGACCCAGTTCCCAGGCATAAAAGCATAATTTGTGATGTGATCAATGCATTGCCACACTTTGCTTTCTCCTTCCCAGCCTTTCCTAATGTAACTCCATGAAGCTGATCAGGACAAGACTTAATTAAAATGAGATGCATATAATATTTACTAAAAATAATGTAAAGCCCCAAACCTGCAGACATTTTCATTTCCTCACTAATAAATGGAATTTAAAAGGTGAAAACTAGCTGAAAACAGTATTTTAAAAAGATGAGAGATAAAATGACAGGACCTTGTCAGGTAAAATGGCAGGATCCTACAAAATTTCTGTATCTGCACACCTTCATTTTTATTTAGCCATGAAAGGAAAGCTCAAAAGGAAGCAAGGGGGTTCAGAAAAGCAATCCTCCTTTGAAGAAGAAGAAGAAGCTGAGAGAGAGACAAGTTTTTAGGAATGAGCAGAGAGAACAGTTTCCCAGATACAAAAGATGTGATGTTATCTTGTCCACACTGCAAAGCACAGAGGGAGAAAAAGAAGCTTTCAGTGCTCTTGGGAGGTCTGGCAGATTTACATTTCTGGCTGCAGTGGGGTTTTAACTTCCCAGTGACACACTGATATTGGAGAGACCACAAGCACACAGAACTATTTTGCTTCCTGCAATATGAAATGGCATGTGAGAGTGGAAAGTAATCATGATGGCAGAATGAGTTGCCTACAAGATTCACACCAGATGACCACATTTAAATGGGCTCCAGCTTGCTCCTTTTCATGTTTGTTGGGTATATGGATTGCACGAGATAGGAACACGCTGTAATTAAATGCAAATATATTTTAGCTTCTAAAAATAGATATTCCTCATATTTCTCTTCATTCTCTATGTTGTTCCTCAGTTATTCCTCTGACTCCAAACATGCTGCCTGGAGGCTGTAAAACCTTCTGCTGGTGTCTGGATATTTCTGTAGTAATAAGAAATTGAGCCATCACAGACAGGACATGCTGAATGTGGCCTCCATGGGAAGAACATGAAAATAGAAGTAAATTAAACCAGATGCATTTCACAGCATTCAGAAATCAGATCTAGATGGTTTTTATGTCTATATAAACTGGGTACATCAGTTTAATAACCTGAAATTGCCTGGCAGCATTTCCTCAGGGAGCTGAGGCCAGCTTCAGATGGTTTTTGCTGTAGATGCAGCCCTTGCAGCAGGTGTGCAGTCCAGGTCAGTGTCATCCATGGGTCAATAAACTTCACAAAAAGGGTTGTGAAGGCAGCAGTTTGCAGTCAGTGCTAAACCAAACTCATGTCTGTGTTTTGCCTCGCAAACATCAAGTGATGCCACCAAGTTTTATTTCCTGATTTGCATCCAGTCAGAGGCCATCTCAAAAGTTCTGGTCTGAGACCCAAAACCAACCACAGCTGAGGGATCTTGCCTGTTTGCAGCATTTCAGTACATTCACTGAGAACTTTTTTCCAGTCATACTGAACAAAGGACTCTGATATTATTCTGCAACAAACCTAACCTGTTCAAACACAATGGATTCAAAGACAATTTAATTGTGCCTGTTTAGAACTCTTTTAAATACTTTGATGGAGAGCAAAGAAGGTCCATCAGAATATGCACAATCTGAGCTATTTCTATTTCTATTTCTATTTCTATTTCTATTTCTATTTCTACTTCTATTTCTACTTCTACTTCTATTTCTATTTCTATTTCTACTTCTATTTCTACTTCTATTTCTATTTCTATTTCTATTTCTATTTCTATTTCTATTTCTATTTCTATTTCTATTTCTATTTCTATTTCTTTTACAGTTCTTTATTGCCTAGATATAAGCTGAGCCATTTCAATTTGAAAGGGACAGAAAAGCTTCCACTATGAGATGGGCTTTGTATGTTGATTTTTCTACATCGCTTCTTGATATTAGTAACACAAAAGTACACATTTCCTTCATGCCTTTCACCAAACTCTTAACTGGAAGGAAAATGTAGATATACACCCTAAGAGGGAATGTTTACCCTCTGTTTCAGAGCTCATGTCCATACTTAGTCACCTAAAGAAATGCTAGGCTTCAACAAGCCCCCAAAGGCTGCTCTTAAGCTCTGAGTATCTTCAAACATGATTTGGCAGTGTCTCAGAAAACAGAGAATCAGTACAACCACAGAAGTTGCTTCCATTTTTTCTCCTGTTTTTTCCATAACAGTTTCCACACTGATGCTGTTGCACTACTCAGTGACTCTGTATTGGGAATTCTGGGACTAGGCAGGACTCTTTGCTTGATTTGAGTGTATCAGAAGGCTCCTGTACTTAATTAATTGTGATAATTTTGACAAACATGAGACACCACAAAAGCAGGTCCATGAATCTCTGAGGTAACTTCTGGAGATTATCCCTGCCAGTAACACACACAAATTCTAAATGCAGTGCCACTGCCAAGGGAATGAAGTTGAGGGATGAGATGAGACCTTTTTATGGTTTGTGTAGACTCTCAGTGCCTTCTGCACAAGTGATGAATTCCATCAGGGAGCCAGGGATGCACAGAGCAGCTGAGCCAGAGCCTGCTCAGGCCAGGGCCAGGGGTTTGGGAGCTGCAATCCCACTGCTGCCCTGTGCCTCAGCAGGCATCTTGCAGAAGGTACAGAAAATGATACCAAAGATAAATGTGGTCTTGCTGAGTCCTCCCCCTCAGCCTGGGATTCCTGTAGTATTTCAGACACAGAATTGGGCTGGGCAGGGTGGCACATGGGGGTGGCACAGGCACCAGTGGCTGAAGGGGGTTGTTTGTCCCAGGTTTCTATAGAATAAATGGAATAAACGGCTCCTCTGGCATTCCTGGAGTGAACCAACCCCCCCAAAGCTCAGGCATGAATGGGCACAGAGTCCTCTGTGCCCCTTGGTTCCTCTGAGCAAACAGCCTGGGGGTCTGTCCCAGCACAGAGGAGAGCTGAGCCCTCGCTGTGCTGTGCTAACCAGACATCTCCCACCTTGGAGCAGAGAGAAAGCACAGCTCAGGAAGCACAGCTCAGAAAGCACAGCTCAGGAACCACAGCTCAGGAACCACAGCTCAGAAAGCACAGCTCAGGAACCAGAGCTCAGGAACCACAGCTCAGAAAGCACAGCTCAGGAACCACAGCTCAGGAACCACAGCTCAGAAAGCACAGCTCAGGAAGCACAGCTCAGAAAGCACAGCTCAGGAAGCACAGCTCAGGAACCAGAGCTCAGGAACCACAGCTCAGGAACCCAGCTCAGGAACCACAGCTCAGAAAGCACAGCTCAGAAAGCACAGCTCAGGAAGGAACCACAGCTCAGGAACCACAGCTCAGGAACCACAGCTCAGGAACCACAGCTCAGGAACCACAGCTCAGGAACCACAGCTCAGAAAGCACAGCTCAGAAAGCACAGCTCAGGAAGGAACCACAGCTCAGGAACCACAGCTCAGGAACCACAGCTCAGATAGCACAGCTCAGGAACCACAGCTCAGGAAGCACAGCTCAGAAAGCACAGCTCAGGAACCACAGCTCAGGAACCACAGCTCAGGAACCACAGCTCAGAAACCACAGCTCAGGAACCACAGCTCAGAAAGCACAGCTCAGAAAGCACAGCTCAGGAAGGAACCACAGCTCAGGAACCACAGCTCAGGAACCACAGCTCAGATAGCACAGCTCAGGAACCACAGCTCAGAAAGCACAGCTCAGGAACCACAGCTCAGGAACCACAGCTCAGAAAGCACAGCTCAGGAACCACAGCTCAGGAACCACAGCTCAGAAAGCACAGCTCAGGAACCACAGCTCAGGAACCACAGCTCAGGAACCACAGCTCAGGAACCACAGCTTGTACCAAGCACTGCCCTGAAATGGCAGGGTCAGGGGAGCTGCTCATTCTCTCTTGGGGTGTACATCTACATCCTGATCTCCAGCTTTCCCTGAGCTCTGAGCCAGCTGCAGAACTCTATTTCTCCACATTTTCTGTAGCTGCACCTGCAGAAGTCCTTTCCCTTTGGAAGGCTGCTCCCACTGGCACTCTGAGGCATTTTCTGATGAGGGCAAAACACGGGAGGATCCAGAGACTCTCAATAACCATGCAGTATGTGAGAAGAAAAAGAGAATTGTTCCAATAATAATGCAATGAAATCTCCACTTTGCCTGGCAGGGTGAGGAAAACAGGCAGAGGAAAGAAAGGACATCTCTGGTGCAGGATAAAGAGGGGAATTTGTGATATACTTGGATTTTAGATTTCTTCTCCTCATGCTAGTGTATAAAAGGCCCTGCAGGTCCAGCAGCCTGACGTGCTGAGCTCTCTGGGTGTTGTCACCTCCCCTGTGTGAGCAGGAATGTTACAAAGGCAGAGCAGGTGACCATCTGCCACCTTTACTGAGCCCTCTCACAGCTCTTTACTCATTAATACAGGGATATTACTGAATAATCTGGAATATACCCTGTGTGAGCAGAGCACAGCATGTCCCAGGAATTGTGTGAATATGTGAGTGACTGATGAGGGTGAGGACATCCCTGTCTGGGGGGGCAGGCAGTGGGTGGGGGGACCTGGGCTCCCCATCCTGCACTTGCAGGGTGAGCATGGAAAGCTCATGCAGATTTTGGTGCTTTTCATGCATGGGGGTGATGCTCATTTTTGGGATTGCAGGGAGGGGTAGCTCAGAGCCTCAGCCACCTCTGCAGTGTAGCCCACAGACACATTGAAGAGGAGCCTGTTAATATCCAGCACAATCTTCCAGGAAACAGCCCCAAATCCACTCATGGATGAGCCTGAAAATGGATAAGACTGAAAGGACATATCCTTCATTTGGGGCCAAACCCCTCTTTTTGTGTGCATGTGTGAGCAAGGCTGAGTCACACAACCATTCTGAAGTTTCTAGTGTTTGGAACACTTTTTCCTTAGTTTTCAAACAGCTTTACAGTTGTTCATGAGCTCACAGGAAGACCAGGGGTGAACTTCATCTGTAAATATTGATCACCATTACAGGCAATTTTCCTCTCTGCTGAGTGTATTTATAATCTGCTGATGAGCCCTTTGGGTGTTATTATGATGAAATATAGGAACACTTCTCCCTTTTTCTATCCTCTGATTTCTTTCATCCCTACACCATTCCTTCCATGCCTTCCAGCTGGGGTAACAGAGAGAGCCTGGAGAGGAGCTTGGTTCTGATTCCTGCGTCATCTCACACAGCTCCAGGCTCCCTCCTGAGCAGCAGCAGGGTCCTGGGGGAGGAATAAATTGCCTCCTGCTCTGGAGGAACTAAAGCAGGTCCCAGGTGAACCTCCTTTACAGGGGGTTGGACCAGGTGATCTCCAGAGGTCCCTTCCAAGCCCGACCACGCTGTGATTCTGTGAAAATCATTGTGGCAGGCTTGACCTGGCATTCCCCTGCTGCTGACTGCTAGGATTTTAAAAAATCATTTCTCTAACTCTACTGTTTTATGTTTTATAAGGATGCTGGGTTCCCTGGCATCAGGTGATAGAGGAGGAGATGGATGAGAGCTTGTGAACAGCTGCAAGAGCTGAGTGTCAGCCCCTGGCCAGCTTTGTCCCTTGCCAGGACCCAGGACATCCCCCTGGCTGTCCTGAGCAGCCCAGACCCCTGCCAGGGAGCTCAGAGACCCTGGCACAGAGCCCAGAATGCAAACTGTGCTTTTGGTTATGACCCATGGAGCAAGTTACCAACCTTAGATGAAGAACTGCAAGCCACGGCAAATTAAGTAGAATGACAGTGAATTTATCATGGGGTGACAAAGTGGATTTTGGGGTTTTTAGAATGGAGGTTCAGGGGGCAAGATGGAGGGATCTGGGTGTGTCCTGACTTTCTCCACCTTCTTCTTCTTGGCCTCCATCTTCTGCTGTGATGGTGGCACTTTTAGATTGGTTTAAGGTAGAAGCTCACTGTCTAACACAGGTGATGGCTATTGGGAAGTTATGGTAAAGCATGTACACATAGTTTTTAGTATAAAGAGATAACACCGCCCTGGGGGCAGGCAGAAGGCCTTGGGCTGTCCTGCTGAATGCACCTCAGACAATGTTTTGTAGATAAAGAGCAGTGAACAACCTTGAGACCGAGCACTGAGGAGCTCTGACTCCTCCTCGGGGCACCGGGCTGGGCAAAGAGATTCGGAATTCTCCCGGGGGTGGCTCAGACCAGCGAGAGGAGCCGGGACAGTCCCCAGCCCTGCAGCCACCTGGGCAGCCCCAGGCTGTCCTTGTCCTCTCCTGGGAAGTGCCAGGGGCTGTGTCACCTCTCTGGGCACATTCCCACTGCACAGGGCTGCGGTGAGCTCTGGCTGGGCAGCTCTGAGCTCCCCTGGCAGTGGTGCCTGGGCTGTATCAGGAGAGGCTTTGGGTCCATGGAAGGGCACACTGGGTGCACAAGGCTGTTTGTTTGCCTTCTCATGTTTGCCAGCGACCTCCATTCCTTCTCTGTCATTTCTCAGCAGTGAGGCATTTTCTGATGAGGGCAAATCCCAGAGGATCCAGAGGCACTCAATAACTATGCAGTATGTGAGGTGAAAAAGAGAATTGTTTCAGTAATAATGCAATGAAATCTCCACTTTGCCTGGCAGGGTGAGGAAAACAGGCAGAGGAAAGAAATGGCATCTCTGGTACAGGATAAAGAGGGGAATTTGTGATATACTTGGATTTTAGATTTCTCCTCATCATGTTAGTAGGGAAACAAACCAATGTGGGTATTAACTGCTGGTTTGTTTATGGGACTGATTGATTTGTGCACAGTCTGTGCTTCAGTTTCTGCACCATAAAAATTTTGCTTATTTTTTGGACTGAACTCAAAGAAGTTTATCAAATAAGGAATATCTTCTGGGGGAGATGCCCCGCTGTTTCTCCAGCCAGAACTCTTACTAACCTGACAGGGATTATAGTAAAGATGATTTCTTTATTTAAGATTTCTTTATTTAAGATTAAATGATTTTTAAATTAATGATAATATAATAATAAATATATTATAATAATAAATTATTCAAAAATTAATTTAAAATTATTTTTATAAGATTTCTTCATTGAAGATTAAATTTCTACACCCATCACCCAATTCTTACTCCCTTTCACAGTGAAAGATTTCTGTTGTCCTGCTGGAGCAACTGGAGATGGAGCACAGTGAGAAAAATATCACTCCTGTCTGCCTGAACCCTGAAGGCAGCTGCCTGTTGTCCGGGCTCGGGCTGTTATTTGTCTCTGCCCAGACACAGTGCTAGTAAAAAATATTTCACAAGATCAGCTGCTCTTGTAGGAGAGCCCCAGCCTGGACCTTCCAGCTTCTGTTTCTCTGGTACCCACCATTCAAACATTGCAAATCTCTGCTCCAGAGCAGCTGCAGACATTTGGGCACTGCCAGCCATGCTCTGCTCTGCCATCAGGAGTGTCAGAGCCAGGTCCTGCCTGGGGAGCAGGGTGGCTGTGCCATCAGAGCTCAGCAGGGCTCAGCACTCCCTGAGGATGCCCCAAAGGGTTTTGCTCCTGCTTGGTGCAGCAGAGCACCTGAGCAGGAGTTTGGGATGGAGCAGGCAGCCCAGTGCTGAATAAACCTGGGCATATTGGAAGGGCTGCTGCCTTCTCCCCCTGCCCAAACCTTGCTGGCACCAGAAAATTGTGCATTAATCACTGCCAAGGAGGATTGGATGGGAATGTGCAAGCTCAAACACCTTCTCTATTAAAACTTCCTATTGGTTTCCTCTCTGTTTTTCTTTGTTTTCACAATGTGAGAACATACTGACATTGTTGAGGCTTGGCCTTAACATGCCAGATAAATTTCAAATTCATTCTCCTGGCTGTTTTTTGATAAGAAATGCAAACAAGTGGGATCCCTTTGCAGTGTCCTCGAGCAGGATCTCCTGCTGATTGGGACAGGGTGCCTGGGATTCACACTGCTGGGAAATCTCAAGTGCTCTCCCACCAGGCTTTGCCATTTTCAGTGAAACTCACAACAGATTAGGAAAGTTGATTTGTACTTCAGCGTCCCTGATATTTAATCTTCTTTTTCCCATAATAGAATACAAGGGGAAAAAAAAAAAAAAAGGAAATAGTATTCAAAGGCTCCAGTCTGTTGGCATTTGGGCTGAGCAGACCATGTTAAGTTAAAGCTGCAGTTATTGATCCCAGAACTGGTGCAGAGAAGCACCAAGGAGAGTCTGTCTGTCTGTCTGTCTGCTCAGCATTTTAGAAAGTCACTGGAGATAACAGGTGTAAATGTTTTAATGCTTCAAGATCCTTTGAAGTTTTGGGTTTTTAAGTGCAGACATGCATCCAAAGAAATTTTTAACCATCTTTTGGTTTTGCCCATGAATTTACAAAGAAAGATTAGTGGCTGGAGATTTTTCTAAGCAAAAAGGAAGGAGGGCTGTTCTACATCACTGCTGGCATGCCCAGTGCACTGGGACTGAAGGGTGGTGGTAAAGGAGGTTTCTGTCAAGTCTAAACACTGCATTTATTGACAGCAGAGTGCAAAAAGCAGAGCAAAATGAAATCCAAGTGCAGTGGTAGCTTCCAAACGTGAAAAACAGTCTGATAAAGGTCAATAATACAGTGTTTGTCAATAATACAGTGTTTGTGCACTATAGGGCCAAGCAAGTGTGTTAAGGGAAGAATTTGGCTTCCTGCATTCTGTACAAAATATAAGGTGGTGCTAGGAGAAAACCCCTATTGGCAAAGATAACTGTGGAGCATCAGAACTAAAAAATTAGGTACTCCAAAATGAAAAGATAAAGGCTAAATGCATGCAAAGCCCCCAGAAGGATTATCAGAGACAAATACATATGCAGCAGTTTTGTCAAAATTCTTCATGCTAGATGCTGAAAGTCTTCTCAAGCAGCCTTTTGTCTGTTTGCTAGGTAAAGAGAACAAAGGAAATATACTTGCAAAGTTCAGAGGGTTTAAGGGCTGAGCTCCACCTCTGTCTGTCAGAAAAACATTGCAGCTGCCTCGGAAAACAAATTATATTTTGGTGCAATGGAAGGGATTTTTTTCTAAAACAGTAGAAGCCAAAATTCTCCTTTATGATGAATCAATTCATTATTATAGAGGGGGAAAAGCCACCCACAAACCATCTCCCTGCACAGCACATGGCCAGAAGTGTTGTCTAAGATGCCCAGAGAGGCCAAGGGTTCAGGGGGCTCAGCATCAGGGGAAGGGCTGAGCTCTGCATCTGCTCAGTGAGCCACTGGGGAAAGGAGAGAGCTGGAATTCCCTTTTGTGGGGAATGTTTGGTGCCATCACTGGGGCAAAGGAGAGAGCTGGAATTCCCTTTTGTGGGGAATGTCTGGTGCCACCACTGGGGCAAAGGAGAGAGCTGGAATTCCCTTTTGTGGGGAATGTTTGGTGCCACCACTGGGGCACAGAAAAGGAGGGAGCTGAACTCCCCTTTCCTGGGGAATATTTGATACCACAACATCTCACCTATCAATATCCCAGTTATCACTGAGTACAATGCTTCTATCACTGATTTGCTTCCTCAGGCTCTCAGAAAAATCACCTCAAGTATCAAAATAGTTTGCAGGAAAAAAGCCTTGCAGAAGGATCAAAGGGCACAGGGGTTCTAAACCACTCCCATGGAATGCAAAGGTTTGGGAGGGCCCAGGAGCAGGGCTGGGGCTGGCTCAGGACTTGGAGCCCCAGGGCAGCTGCCCAGAGCCACAGGGACACAGCCCTGGGGACAGCAGGGGCTCCCAGATGTGCTCCCAGATGTGCTCCCAGCTGTGCTCCCAGCTGTGCTCCCAGGCAGCAGGGAGGGAGCCCCAGGGAGAAGGGCAGAGCTGATCTGTGCTCTGACAGCAGGAGCTGCAGCACCAGCCCAGGGGAGAGGGCAGGCCATTAGTTAATTGCATTAGAGAAGCATGAGAGGGCCTGAGCTGAGGGATAGAAAGCAAAACAAAGAAAAACAGAAAAAATAGAAAAATCATAAATTAAGAAGCCAATTATGGGGAGAGGATGAGTCCTTGACAAAGGATCTGATAATTATTGAAATTCAAGGCAAAACTTTTGGAAAGAGATATAAGAAAATCCAGAAATGAACATTTGCCAAATAATGCAATTCACACTGTTCAAGAAAGGAGTTTGTGGAAGCAGCCAGCTCTGATACAGTATCTCCCAAACAAAATTCAAAATATTTTAAGAGCAGAGACAGAATAGAGAGCTAACAAAAGCTAACCCAAACATGTCAGCAGCATGGGAGCAACCATCTCAAAGCAAGGCAGCAGGAAAAAGACTGAAGAAATTCAGCAATGGCATCATTTCAGAAATGCTGCTCAGCAGCAGCAGCAGCAGAGGGTGTGCTGCTGAGGTGGAAAGGGGGAAGGCACAGCAGCCTCTTTGGAGGGAAGGACTGCAGTGGCAGGGGGTGAGACATCCCAGGGGCACCAAACACTGGCTCCATCCATCAGGGTGTTGGAGACTACAGCTCTGCTTCATCAGGAAAGAAACAATGCAAGGATAAATAAATGGAAATAAAAGGGTCCTCAAATGCACCTGGTGGTACACAAAAGGTTTTAGACAAATACAGCAGGTTTTTAGGCAAAAGTGGGGATAAGGAAGCAGCACCCACGGGACACCTTTGTACCCATTCACTCTTCTCTTTGGGACACATAATGCCCTTTGGGTGTCATGCCACTCACATTCAGCACCAGAATGGGACATTTGAAACCACAATAAGTGTGAAAGGCCTAAAATCTAGTTATCCCTTAAACCACAGGATGGAAGTGTGAGACCAGTCCCTGCCTCATGCAGGGAGGGCTGGAGGAAAGAGTTGCCAGAATAACCAACTGCCTTGAACAGAGCCCTGTGAGGATCAGACCTGCACATGGGGCTGCCAAATTGTCAGGGCAGAGCAGGGGGATGCTGCCTGTCACCAGCTCAGGCTTTTCTTCAGCAGGAAGAGTGAAAACCAATCCTGCCTGATGTTATCTGCACATGCATCTGCCAGGGGATGTGCTGCTGCAGCCAGGGACATTTTCAGGGTGTTCAGCCCTGCAGAAAACCCAGGGCTGGGTTTTCCATGCCCCAGACCCAGGCAGGGTGCAGTGCCAAGAGGAGCAAGGTGCAGCATAAATTCCATCTCCTACAAATCCATTGGAGACCAAACACAGCAGGACTCATGAAGCACTGCTGGATGAGAGGGAGGATCGTGGACACCCCAGTAGGGGCACAGGGATGGACATCCAGGACAAGGAGTCCAGCCTCACAGAGGTGCCAAGCAAGGCTTTGGGGAAAGGCAGGAGCTGAGGCTGTGATCCAGGGGTAACCAGTGAAACTTCCCAGCATCCAGAAATCGATGGGTAAAGAGCTTCCAGGGCTGAAGTCAGCACTTTGATTAGATGCCACTCATGACCACCCTCCTCAAACCTTTAAAGTTCCATTTTGAGACCCTGTTTTACTCCTAAACGTCTGATGGTTACAGATTTCATTGTACAGTTATTAACTTCATGAAAAGGGGACCATTTTTTGTCCTAAATATAAAGTCAAAATCACCTGGCAGCATATAATCTGATTTTAGGAGAAACAATGAATGCACATTCCGAACTCTCCTCATTCATTGTATTTCCTTGATATTATTATGAATTTTCTATGAACTTCTGTCATATCAGATCTCTGTCCACAGATGATCTCTTTCAAGAGAGAATTCTACTGTTTTGCCCCCCTTATACCTTTGTGGCACCATTCCACACCTTTTCTGAGTCTGCTGCACATTTTTGAGCTGGAATGACCAAACCTGCATCACAGTTAAGGAAGGGACCTCATCAGTCAGTGACATTTCTCTCTTTTGGTCATTATTTCTTTCCTTGCTTGGCCATTGTCCCCAGAACTTCAGCTGAGCACGGAGTTTCCTGTGAGATGGAAGGGTTTAGTCTTTATGTAATAGAAACAGCTCTGCAATTTAAAAATGTTAAACTAAGTAACTATTTACTGGTTTTAAGCACTTACATAACTGAGGGTGTTAGATGGGAACCTCTTGTCTCTGAAAAAGCAGATGTAATGTAGGTAACAAAACACAAAATGCAGGAAAAAATAGCCACCTCTCACCCAAAGAAATCATTCCTAATCCAATCTGAGCCACAGCATTCTTAAGTAATTCTAGGCAAATCACTTAAACCATAGATTTCCCAGAGGATCTCTTGTTTATAGTCTTGCAAAAACACTCTGTGGCTCAAGGCAACAGAACAATTATTGGAACCTGCTTTTCTCCAACTGAATGTTTTTCTTCTTTCTTAGCTGCTTTTTAGGTTTTCAGAGATCTGTAATTTCCTTCCGTCGTTCCTGGGCTGTTTAATCCAATTGGAGGGGAGCAGTCACTGCAGGATTAACATCTTTACCTGCTTTTGAAGCCCAACTTCTTCCAATCTGATAGAGACATAAAATTTGTCACTGAATATGCATGCTTCAGTAGACTCATGTATACATATTTAGTAGACTAATTCCTCCTTGACCAAAAATCATTTCAGACTTGTACTTCAAACAAACAAAAAATAAGTAAATCTGTCAGATTAATTTGGTGCCCTGATGGATCCCTCAGGGAAAGGGGCAGCATTGCTTTTATTTTAAAAGCTCATAAGATGTGTTTAATTTGGTTCTGCAGTTATTTGTTCAGTATGCAGTGCAAATTTTTCTGGCTGCAGACATGGGATATGGTAAACCTTTGCCTGGATAAATGTCCAACCTCTTTTAAGTTGGGGAGAAAGTTACTCTCTCATAAAGTTCAGACCTGCCAGACTCAATAACTCTACAAAAATGTTCAGATGAAAATTGCTTCAAGCAATCCTAGTAGAAAGCCAGCACCTCACCCCTAGTTTAAAGTTATGATCCTTATCATAATTAATTCAATAAAGAAGTAATGTACTTCAACCTAGGCATAGAGAATAATTTTCTGTCCTGACTGGTATAAACTTTCAGCTAGGGACGTTTAAACTCTGGACCTGATCTTTCAGAGCAAATAATAAATTACAGACCTAGAGCCTGCAGATTATAGCTGAAGTTGAACCATCACAAATATGTCACTCTCAAATGAAAAAGTACACTGGGTTGGAGTGATAAAAAGTATAATACTATTTATAAATATAAGAAAGATGTTCTTTCACTGACAAATTAAACACTAATAATATTTTTGAGCTGTGAATGCATTGAGGAGTAGGAATTTCTATGTGATTCTTGTAAACTGACCCACTTTGCATCTTAAATTCATAATCAACATTTTCCTGCTGGTGAAACACAGAACTAATTCTCTGTCAAACAAACCAAGGTGTTTGAAAGAGCCAATCTCAAATGAATGAAGTGTTTAATGGATTCCCTGCACTTTTGCCTAAGTTCCTGCTCTGCTGTCCCAGCTTTCCCTTGCACTGCTGGCAGAGGTAGATCCTGCTGCAGAGAGGGGCTGGAACCCCCCCAGAACACAGAGCAGCCTTTCCTGCCTGCCCATCTGCACACTCCACCCTCTATTCTGGAGAGGAACGTGCCCTGGGCAGAGGTGCAGAGCTCAGTGAGCACACCTCACACATCCTGCCCTTCTCACTGCTATTTTCACTTTTCCCTGCCATTGCCACACGTGCATGCAGCAGCAAGGAAGCAGAGGCTGGCTTTGGACCCTGCCCTGAGCGCTGCTGGCTGATTTCCTGGGATCTGCTAAAGCAAATGGCCATTTGACTGAGCAGCAGAGATGCCAGGGTAGAGCTGAGTGTGTGCTCTTTAAATGCTAGCTTTCATTTTATCAGCTCATCTCGCATTCCATTCAGTGCATTCAGCCTGTGCTGCAGTGTGACACAACTTGCTGCAGCCTTAACAGTTCCAAAACACAGAAATTGGGAAATTGCTTTTCCAAGACATCTTGTCCAAAACAAATATCCCCTCCTCACTAATTTAGTTTGATAGATAGATAATCTTTATTAGACACACTTAAAACACACATCCTACTTTAATCCCATGTAAGAAATGTATTTTTCTCCCAGTATGCAAGGATTTGTCTGCTGTTTCTACTGTTTGTTCTTACTGTTACCTATATCCATTTATATTCCATTCTGTCAGTACTTATTGAATAGAGATTAACCATCTCTCTACCTTTAAAATAATGAGAGGTGCAGATTGCTGCTACTAGGGAGCATTTCTGACCCAAGATTTCAATTATATTCAAGCACAGACACATTATAAATTACAGCTGCATGTGTAGTTGCAACAAGAGAATATGTGTGGTACTCTGACTTGCAAGTGCTCACTGAGGTGAAAAATCCCAGTGACTAGGAGGATTCATTTTGTTTTACTGAATGAGGGACAGTTTGTGGCATTTTAACTCATAAAAACCTCTCTAAACCATACAATTATATTAAAGCAGAAAAAGGAAACAAAAAAAAAATCTTTAAAAGATGCTTTTAATAGAATTTAAATTAAATATTTTTTTCACAGAGATTTTCTGACTCAAAACCACTGCTGTGGGACTGGCAGGATAAAACAAAAGCACATTATTCAGCTTTAAGAGCACTTCTCACTTCAATTCCCTCTTGCAGCAGAGAATGTTACTCACTGTGTTGTAAGCTACCTTTCCTCCACTGAGTAGCCTTTATACTGTGTGAGTAGGAGTTACAACTCTCAAGCTCACTTGTGTGCATGATCAGGCTCAGATAACGCCAGTGGATGTCACTCTTCAGAAACACATTTGTACACTTTTGCTAGTTTGAAGGTAACACCGTGAGACATTTCAGGTTCTTTTACGCTGAATTACCTCCACTCTGGAAGTGTCTTAAATAAATTCAAGCTCACATTTGTGTACATGCAGCCACATCTTCTACACATTTAGCCTGCAATTAAAGCCCTGCGAGCAGCGGAGCTGATTGATCAGTTATTTACAGCGCGCACAAACGCGGCGCTGGAGGAAGTAAGTCAACACACCAGAGGTTGGTTGCTGTTACAACAAATCCCTTCTTGCCAGAATGTTTGACCAACACTTGCAACCCTGCACCCCCACCCCCTTGGAGTCCCCCTTGGATTGATTAAATTGGCTCAAGATGACACCAATAATTGGCTCAAGATGCCGCTTCGACAGACCCAATGATCCATATCTTTGCATTCCCTAAAATCAGCCCTTTCAGCTCTGTGTTAGATTTAGGATGGTTTACATTGGCTCTGTCACAAACATTTTAATAAAGTCCCAGAGAAACCTCAAACTGGTGACATCATTGGATGGTGTTAAAAAAAAGTTCCACTTTGCTGGTTAGTTGTTAGCCTTTATAATCCAATCAGAACCTTTTTTTCCGCTATATTTTGTCATTCCTTTCTAACTCTCTGCAATTAGGACCATGGTATTAAAAAGAAAAAAAAATTAATATTAGCTATAAGGAGAAAACAATTATAAGTATTTTGACATCAAGTAGTAAAATGAAAAAATGCCAAGCTTAAACATTTACTGTACCTTAATGGCAGGAGCCCGAAACTGCTGGGTGTATTATTTTTGAAACATTAGATGAATTAATTACAATGAAACTATTGGCTGTTCTCATGAGACTGTTGTATAAAATAAATAATGTCATCAAGCTCACTGGAAAGGCTAATGCTCATTTCAGTACTTTTAGAAAATAAGTTGCAAATTGTACAGCACGTCCCAGGTCTGTGCGTGTGCCTGGTTCAGACAGCAGGGCTGGCTCTGCTGCGGTTTGTGTGCCTCGAAGGGCAGAGACATCTCCCCTCCATCCCTGGGGCTGCTCAGGGCTGATCCCAAGCCTGTTGCCTGTGTTTCCTGAATGCAGAGGTTTTTAGCAATTAGGGTTTTCCTCGTTAATTCCCACCCAGCTCCAGAGCGGAGCGGCACCGCGCAGCGTTCCTGTTATCTGATAGCCAGGCTCCCTGAGCTCTCCCCTTCCTTGAGTTTAAACAGATGACAGTCCTTGTGTCATCAGATGTTATTGCTTAATTACTTCTAGCAGTGGACTTTATATAAAAAGGATACTCTGAGTATTTTTTTCCACAACACTCTGGAAAATTTGACGTGCTTTTCCTTTTTGAGCTCAAAGGCTGATT
The DNA here is from genome assembly GCF_963513975.1 of Fringilla coelebs. NCBI lineage: Eukaryota > Metazoa > Chordata > Aves > Passeriformes > Fringillidae > Fringilla > Fringilla coelebs. The sequence continues at coordinate 973,549 of NC_140036.1, read as the reverse complement.
TCATGTCCTGAATTTCCATGCAATTGCCCTTGAAAATATGAAAATCCCAGTTTCGAGCACAGGAACAGCCTGCATTGCTGTGGTGCCAGGATTTCCTGTGAAATCTTATTTATAAAGCAGCAGCACCCTGACCCTACAGCACAGTCTGACAGCCACTGGTGCTGAAGCTGCTCTGGTTTGTGGGTGATGCCCCAAGCCCTCATCCCACCCTCTGTAACTGGAACCCAAAACAGAGCAGGGCAGCAGAAGAGGAAGCAAAGGGACAGGAAATTACTGGTTCAAGGTCAGCAGCAGAGGCAGCACATGAACCCTGGGCTCCCCTTTTTGTGGTGGGGCACTATCAGCAAATCTCCTGCCTCACATGTGCCAGACCTGGCTGTCCCTGCCACGGGCCAGGGGACACTCAGAGGGTGACAGGCACAGAGAGGAGCTCCAGGGCACTCCCTGAGCTGCTTCCTCCTCCTGCTTCCTTCACACAAGGTGCAGAGCAGCAAGGTTGGGGCTTGCCTTGGTCCTTCCTAAAGCAAACCCTGTGTCCAGATGCCTGGCTGGTGGTCAGCACATCCTCATCCTCAATTTCCACTCCTTACCCAGCACATCCTCATCCTCAATTTCCATTCCTTACCCAGCCCATCCTCATCCTCAGTTTCCACTCTTCACCCAGCACATCTTCATCCTCAATTTCCACTCCTTACCCAGCACATCCTCATCCTCAATTTCCATTCCTTACCCAGCCCATCCTCATCCTCAATTTCCACTCCTCACCCAGCACATCCTCATCCTCAATTTCCACTCCTCACCCAGCACATCTTCATCTCAATTTCCACTCCTCACCCAGCACATCCTCATCCTCAGTTTCCACTCCTTACCCAGCCCATCCTCATCCTCAATTTCCATCCCTTACCCAGCCCATCCTCATCTCAATTTCCACTCCTTACCCAGCCCATCCTCATCCTCAGTTTCCACTCCTCCCTGAGGAAAAGGCAGCCTGCCTGACTCCTGCAGCCACTCCAAGCTCCTTCAAACATCAAGCACAAAGAAAAGGGCTTTCCTATCACAACACAGAAATATTTATTTTTAACATGTTGTTAAAAACTCGATGGCATGCTTTAGCCATCTGAAAAATAAACTGGCTTTCAAAACTAAATCAGCTTTCCCAACAGATATAATGCTTACAACCAGTGCAAGGCCATAATGATGCTGCTACACAAATACTAGGGAATTACAATGTTTTTCCATTCTGTTCTTTTTCAGCATTCTTTACAACACTGAGGTAAAATACAAATACTTTTTAAAAATCCTATTTTCTAGAAACATTTCTAGTAAATCTGAAATCTCTTTTCTTCTTTTGGTTTTGGTGGGCTTTTTTTTTTTTTTTCTTGGTAAGAAAAAACACACCGGGATAACTGCAAGCATATTTCCAAAATAAAACAAAAAAGGTGATTTTCCAGGTTTCAATATGTAACAGCTTTTTAAATTATCCAATACGCTGCCTTGATTCTGTACAAATGTTCCCTTCCTTCAAAGAGACAAAAAAGCTTGTACTGCCAGATCTGATTGTGTGTCGAGAGTGGATCTGATCCCCTTGTCACTAAGGTTACTAATCAAATTTCCATCCAATATGCTCATGCAGGATTTCCTGATCAAACACTTAAATCTGCCCCCTCTGCACCCCCATTAGCTAACATGTTTTATATGTAGAGGGGTCATCAAAAGTGTAATTCCCTCAAAGAAACCTAATCCTGCCCCCTTGTCAACCAGCAGATAGCTAATAACACTCTCCATCCCACACTTTTTGAACATCAAGAGCACACCAGAAATTAAAATCTTATTTTAATCTCACAGCAAATGTTCAAAACAAAGGCATTGCATGCGTGCATTACGTGTATTTAAAAACCATCGGGTGAAGAAATAAGGAAGTTTCAAGTAAGACTGGCTGGGGGCTTGCCAGAAAAATACCAGGCAGGTTCTTTTTTTGGTTTGGGCTGGGTGAGTGTCCTGCAGAACCCCACAAAAGAAGGTTCCACAGCATGATTTCACTGGTGAAGTGGCTCTGGGGAGCAGTGGAGCAGCGTGGCTCTGTGCTGGTGGCACTCACAGCTCCTGTGCTTTTCTCCTCTGAACACTGGAGATGTGGCACTGCTTTTCTCTGGTATGAGGAAAAAACCCCAGCCTAAAGCAAACTAGGAAAACTCACATTAATTTCACTGCAAACAGGATCCAGTCCTGTTAGTGAAAGTGGTTTTCATTCTCAGGACCACTTTTTACATTTTTAATAATAAAATCAAACCCTGAAGACTTGGTTCAAGATTTTTCCTCTCGGTAATTCTTTTTTAAAGGTTGAATAAGAATTTTCACTGAAGACATCCAATTCCATGACAGTCCTTTTGGAGGCCTGTGTGTGGGTGTATTTTTTCCCTTTCCCTGTTTTTTTCTGAGCAATGGTCACAATCAGAGCAGAAGAAGCGGGTCAGGAAATTTAACCTGACTGGTCGAACCCTGGGCTGAATCTGTAAGGTCTGCAAGGCCCAGCTTTGTCAGGGCTCTGTGGATTGCATACATCTGAGTGGCAAAACAGATTTAAAATGCTGTCCATTTCTACTTAACATTTGCCCCAGACATTGCTGAATTTCCATCAGCACCAACCCCGCTGCCTCGGCTCTCGCTGCTATCCAAATGGAATTGTTCATTGCACGTGTGGGAGGGAGTTGTTTTTTTTCTCTGACACACTCTTATTTAACAAATTTTTCATTTGTGAAGAGAACAAGTGCAATGTAATCCTGGTGCTTTCAGTTTTAGTTAGTGGCATTTTACAAAGCCGATTCATAATGCTGACAGATCTGAATAATACTTCAGGAAGAATTCTGTGGGACCATTTAGAAATATTTTAAGTGTAACTGAATCATTTCAACTACTGTGTATGGTAAGAAAATGCATTTTAAGCATATAAATGCCGTTTTGAAAAAGTCGGTAGAGCTTCAGGATTTTATTGATTTTAAAATGACTTACTGAATAGAGTTAAAGAAAAAGAACAGAAAGGGGTGAGTTAATTTACTTCATATTTTTCTGTACAATATCTCTAATGGAAAACAAGGGGATGGCTTTTGCTTTAACTAGAACAAAATTTAATATGGTAGTGTGTGGGAACAAATTCAACAGCAAAACTAGCACTTTAAAAAAGAAAATACTTATTATACTGAAAATTAATTTTCTCTTTCCAAACAAGATTTTTTCTCTGATATCTCAGAATTATTTCTCTGATATGCATATTTTTAAACGCTAAAATGATATTAATTTTCTAGGTGGTGTCTGAAGATGTTTAAATGAGATGCCAACATTTTAGTTCCAGAAACTTAAGAAATTATTCAGAAGAACTGTTTCATTAGAACAAATTAAATAGCAAGAAAATAAAGTGAACACTGTAAATTTTTATTTCTATCTGTAGAAAAATTATTTGTTTACTTGTCAACTCGGAATTTTCAATTTGTGTCCTAGCCTGAAATCTCCCACTTGACACGGATAACACTCTAATTCAATACCTATGATCATCTTCAGCTTCTTTTTTATTCCCAGCATATTAATACCCTTCAGGTTTGAAAAGGAAGGAGCTGAGTAACTTTCCAAGCAGTAACACGAGTCTTACCGAGAGGTTTCGCATGAAACCAGCGCCGAGTTACGCAAACGCAGCTGATCTTGCATCATTCCCTCAAATCTTCTCTGAATTAGCTCCATGGCAGAGGGTTCTGCTGGGAGAATGGGCTCTCGTGGAAGAGTGTCAGATTAAAAAATGCTACAATAATATCAGTTTACAATATATCAGTAAATAATATCAGTTACAATAATATCATGTAAAATCATTGCATTTCATTGCAGCGAGCAGAGGTTTTAAGTTCCTTTTTTTTGGTTGTTTCATTTCAAAGCTGTAGCTCAATTTGATATATTACTTTTAAGAATTGCTTTCCCCATTTTTTCCAGCACAAAGCATTTCCTGAGCTTAGTGCACCATGAGCTATGGAGATGAGCAGAGCTTGCCTGAGTGGCAGAGCCTTGGGGTGCTCACAGGAGGAGCGGTTCTTTCCCGTGAGCTGTGCTAGAATTTGGGAAGTGGCTCCAGTTTCTGCACAGGGATGGAGAGGGACGCCAGGCAAACGCTGCATGTCACCAAGTGTGTCTGTAACTGAATGGAATCACAGCAGAGGGAAACACCACAGACGTTTGACAGAACAAATTGCAACTCTTTGGAGTGCTCTGCTCATAAGCTGTTGGAAAATATCGAAAAGGTGAGTCCTCAGACTTGGTGCAGATTTTGGAATATGATCCAAAGGTGCCTGCGAGAAGGCACCACTGGGCTAGTGAAGCTCTGCAGTATTTAAACAGTTGCCAACACAACAGACTCTAAAAATCAGCCAAAATGATGAATATTAGCAAGAGCTCAGTTATAGCTCAGCTAGAGAACAGACCTAAAAGGTGCAGAAGAAAACCTCTCACCAGGGGTTTGTGTGACATGTTATATATGGCTACAGCACTGCAGTGGCTGAACTGAAGAGCAGGAATATGACTTGGCTGTAACTGATACACACAGAGAGAGTATCAGATTCATATTAGAAAAGTCATGTGTGCATATGTATGTTTGGCTTACGTTTTTTGTTTCTATAGATGAGTTTCGTAGGAGAAAAATGGATTTTAGTTTATACATGCAGCCTTTTAAATTATTTTGCAATAACAAAGACATAGTAGTGCAGTATAATTATATGGAATATATAATTTAAATGGTCTTCAGGAAAGCTTGCTGTGATTGTGCCCCACTTAGCTGATGTTGCTGCTGAGAGAAAAGGCGAGGTTCACGTCTCTGTCTGAATATCATCTGAGCTACTTTCCCCTGTATTTCTCTGTTGGTTTTGCTGTAATCATCCCTCTGCATGCCCAGGGTGATGCTCAGTGTTTCTGATTGATGTTCAGCGTGTCAGCCTCGTGCTGGGGCTGTGGCTGAGCTCCACACAAGGCAGTGGCTGCTGCAGCCACACAGGAGCTGCCACTGACACAAACTGAGAGGCACAGCCAAAGCTCAGCCTTCCCAACCCAAAAACCTGCATGTGACAGACAGACAGCCTGTGCTGCTCTGCTGCTGTTTGTCTCTCTGTTAAATGCAAATCCCCTTTCCCATGCCAGGTGGGTCCCACAGAGCCCCTGCTTCCCCCCAGCATCCCACCCTGGGAAGGTGTGCCCTGCTCCAGGCAGGAGGGACACTCATCCCCACAAACCACAGCAGGAAAAGATCACTGTTACTTCTCTCTAAGCCTTTCCTCCTCTGCCCACTTAGTCTTTTTTAAAAAAATAAAATCTGCAAAGCCCAAAGAACTGAATGTACCTGTAACTCATCCTTGCAGGAGAGCAAGGAGCATTTATTCAGAAGGGCCATCTGCTTCAATGAAACTCAACCCAACTCTCAGGCTGCTTGAAAATTGGACTCAGAGTTTTCTACTGCGCCCTGAAGTGAAAAAGAAGTTGCAATCTCTGACTTTTCTCGTGGTGCTGCTGTGTATATTTGTTCATTATTGGAGCTTTCCATATCCAGAAAAAGCAGCCCCTGGCAGAGGAGCAGGGCAGAAGGAGCAGGCAGGGCAGACCACGGCTCTGTGTGTCATGGGAACACTTTTTCTTTGGAAGAGAACAGAGACTGAAAAAAATGTGGCACTAAACAAGCACTTGCATCTTAAAATTCCTTGCTCTCTCCCCTTGCACATTGCACATGTAGAGTGTGTATGTTTCAAACCTCCTTCCTCACACCCACAGGTACATCAGGCTAAAAAAGAGGCTTAAAATGCAAATGTTCAAGAGTAAAATGCAAAATGGTAAAATGCAAAGATTTCTGGGAAAGCTGTGAATAACTCGGTGTCACCGTTCTGTATGTCCTACTCCAGGCCAAAAGGTAAATATTTTTTGTTTGTTGATTATGCTTAAAGAACTGAAAGCTTCATACCAGAAGTCTCACATGTTTGGTTTAGACAGGAATATTTTGATTGTGAAGAGGGAGGTTTTGGTACTCGCTGTTAATTGTTTAAAAACAGACAGGCGGTAGAGTCGGTAGAGAACAAAAACAAAGGAAATTTTCTTCTCTAAACAAGCTTTACTTTATTTTCTACTTGTTTTGTCCACTGCAAATGACAGGATTTAGAATGGATTTTCTTTTCTTGTTTAGATGTATCTTGATCAGAAATAGCTGCCTGGCTAATAAACTTTGTATAAAATTAAAAAAAGAAAAGTCTTTAAGAGGTCTCCTATTTTATGTCTAAGGAAACAGACAATTTTTGTTAGTGTTTGTGGAGTAAGAATTTGAATATATTTGCTTAGACATTTTCCTAAACATTTATAAAAACCAAAGACTACCAAAATACAAATACAGGAGAAAAAAAGAGAGAAACCTAATCCTGAAATCTCTAATCAAAGAATAACTTTTTTTTCACATAGTGACACTTTGGCTTCAGGGAAAACATAATTTATGTTTTGTCAATTAGTGCATTTTCCCCACATTTGCTTTTTTAATGGCTTAAATTAAATTAGTCAAATTAGACATTCTGTTACTCCATAAGAAACAAGGTAGAAAGCAGTCTAGCTTCAGTTACAAAATACACAACCAAATCTACTTGTTCTGCCTCATATCATAAATATGGCCACAGGGCACTGGGAATGGGCTCTGTGTTAAAAAGAAAAAAAAGTAGAAATCCTGAGAAATGTGACTCTAGAAAAATAATAATATTCATGTTCCTTCTCAATGGGACTTTCATAGAAGTAAAATCTGTGAATTTTTGCAGCCCTGCAGGATGTGAACGTTCAGAGCACACTGAAAACTCCCATCCATAACACCCTTGTCAGCAAACCTGAATTGGAATGAAAATGGAATGAGCAGGGCACCATGGCTAGTGAGGAATTGCAGGTTCCCTTCGGCAAACACCACCAGGGTGGTGCCAATGAACAATTTCAAACAAGAGGAGCTGCCACTGGAAAATCTGCTGTGAAGCAAGATGCACTGATGAAACTGAGCACCACCTTTCAGTGACTGGCAGGAAGCATCTCTTGGAGAAAGACAGGAGGAGACAATTAAATATCTGCCTGTGGAAACTGCACCTGGGCTTGCTGAAGCTCCTTCCTGGAGTGGGGCACGGGGGTGGCTCCAGCTCTCTGTGCTGCACAGAGCCATGGCTGAGCCCCACAGGCAGGCAGGGAAATTGCTGTGATCCCTTCACTGGACACTGGGTTTGAGAACAGGGCTCCCTGTGTGTGCTGCTGCCACCCAAAGCACTGCATCACTCCATGCTGATCCAGTTTCAGGTGTTTGCACAGACTGCTGCATGTGTGCTAGACGCAACACCAGTGCATTGCACACAGGGCGTGGGAGCTTTGCCAAATATTGTGCTTTCCTGCCCAAAACTCTGCCCCAGCAGTGGCAGGATGGAAAGGAATAAGCAAGTTACTGAAGAAAATTATTAATGTGTGTGCTGCAGCTCCACTTCCAATCCAAATTCCCTGAGGCTGGCAGGCAGAGAGTTGAAGTTTGGCTCTTTGCTCCAGAAAGCCAATGTGCAACAAGAAGTGCTCCTGTCACCAGCACCCAGAGATGCTCAAACACACAGCAACTCTTTTTGGGCAGTGCTTCCATCTGTGCCAATGCCAAAATGAGCTTTCATTTCAGCATTGTAACCTCCCAGCCAATGCCAAAATGAGCTCTCATTTCAGCATTGTAACCTCCCAGCTGCACTGGAAGTGTGATGCAGGGACACGTCCAGGTCCCAAGGGGTGCTGAGGTGCTGTGCAGTGAGGGATCCTACACACTTTCATTGAAGTGCACCTACCTGGGGCACAGCCAGCTGAGAGATGGGATTTATATCAGTATTTCTGCAGTAGCTGCTTAGCAGGATCCCAGCTAAGCACTCCAAAGAGGGAACTCCGCTGCCTGTGCAGTGCAGGACTGATCAAGATGACCAAAGCTTGATCCACACAGCAGCAGTCCCCAGGAATACTGTGCTTCCTTTAATTCCCACTCTGGACAAGCTCTTGCTCAGTGAAACCCAGGGGTCTCTGTCTCTCATTTCACAGTCAGGGAGTCCTTTCGGTCTCTTCCCCAAGCTGTGCCAAGGAAGGGCTCAGCCATTTGCTAAAATGTGTGGTTCAGTCATCACTCCCCGTTTTTGCTTTCTGAAAAGGATCTGGGAGAAGGAAGGGCAGTGGAATAAGAACAGATTGGAAAAGGGAGCAGAGGAGAACAGGAGAACAATCACCGAGCAGCTTTAGGAGGAAAGTGCTTCAGGAGAGGGAGCACCTGATGAACATTGCTCTCTGAAACAAATCAGATGAGTGGTTTTTAAATGTATTTATGGTCAAGGAGAGGAAAGAGGATGAAGAAAAGCTGTTTGCCAATAGACACTCTCTGAATTCCTCAGTGCAGGGGCTGCAAACTTCTCCAGGGGATGGACAGGGGGCCAAACCCTGGTAACACTGGGTAGGAAAGTCCCAATTAGGACAACTCGATCATCCTGCCTTGTGAGAGGTTG